>NC_025993.2:14882412-14977412 GCF_000442705.2 Elaeis guineensis | reverse complement strand
TAAGCTTGGAAGGCACTACTTCAACAAAAGTTCATGTCATTATGAAGTATATTGAACAAATATCATGCCTTGAACCTAACACCTGGATCGGCCATGCGATAGCCATACACTCTTTAGGATATGGCCTTAAAGAATATGCAAAACCTTAAAATTTGTCAAAATCTCAAAATCCCTTGAACATTGTTGATCTCAATTCATAACAAATATTTTACATTAATAAATATTAAATCTTTTATAAATTATAAAACTTGATCATCCCATTAATATTGATAGTGCTCTATCTAATCAATCCTTTCAAATCAAGATTTGATCTTAGTCAAGTACAAACATCCCATAACTTTGAAAAAGAAAAGAGGAAGGTTGTAAGCTTTATAGTCCAATAGAAATCTCCACACATCCAGACCAATGAAATAATATAATTTGAAAATAAAAATAAGCAATATCCAAGTAAAAATATAAAACATGAAATCTCATATCAAATAATCAGAATAATTCAAATATCCGTATAAATATATATCACGCTCCGACCTAGCACCTAGGTCAACCACGTGACATGGCCACATGAATCCTAGAGCAATGCCCTAGAGATTATGCAAGGCCTTAAATAATAAATAAGTCTTAAGAGTTATGAAAGAATTATAAAATTTTAATCATATTTATCATATCAAACTAATCCATCTTTACTGAATAATATTTATTAGATTGAAACATTGATATCAAAAAATCAACTAACTAACTAACTAAAAACTCCATCGCTCGAGCTCCACGACATCCCAACCAATGCTATGCATCTTACAAGTCTAAAGAAACAAGAGGGTGTGAGCTTTACAACCTAACAAGAATCCTTTACACTCACACCAACATGAATATGAAATACCTTTATGATAATATTAGCCGATAATAAACAGTATGATTTATAGATCAATAATCTGAATAATGTTCAATATAACAACATATGTATGCTATTAATTGTACATATATAAGCCATGTTAATATGCACATCAAGTCTAATTGTATAGCCACTTAGTCACATACATATCACCATATAGAAAGCTCGAGGTATATGTGATTTATAAACAACAATTCGATTCAACAATATTCCAATGATTTTTGTTGTCATTATCCGATTAACAT
This sequence comes from Elaeis guineensis, assembly GCF_000442705.2. Taxonomy (NCBI): domain Eukaryota; kingdom Viridiplantae; phylum Streptophyta; class Magnoliopsida; order Arecales; family Arecaceae; genus Elaeis; species Elaeis guineensis. Next base: position 14,976,278 of record NC_025993.2, on the reverse strand, counting down.
AGTTGGATCATGATCACATTATCACTTTGGCACTGGACTAGACCCGTTCATGCTCCAGCCTGTGGTAGGCCAAACATATACCATATTCCATCTGTGGTCGGCAACTACATCTCAGCCTATGACTGATATCATAATACCATATTTTACACCTGCAGACTCATCCAGATATCTTTCAATTAAACATGATTCATCATTTTTATTTAATTTCGGTACTGGACTAGTCACAACTATGCTCCAAGCCATGGTAGACCAAAACATCTCAGCCCATGATGATATGTCATATTTCACACATAGCCGACTAGTCTACATGCTCTCCTTTCCCCATGCTTACAATTATGCAAATTTATGTTTGTCTTTCCAATGTTAGATCAACTACAACCATTCTCTGGTCCATGGTAGACCAAACATAATGCTGTGCCCTGACCCGAGGCTGACCTAGCACGCACACACACACCATGTTTCTTGCATGGCTAATCAGTCCAAATACTACCCATGCCTCATTCATATTATTAAAGTTATAATCTGATTTTTGGTATTAGATTAGTCACAGTCATGCTCCAGTCCAGGGTATGCCAAAATAATGTCACATCCTAGTTTGAGATTGATCTAGCATATATACCATATTTTTTGTATGACAGGCTAACCTAAATCTGTCCATACCCCATCAATTATGTTAAATCATTATCTTCTTTACTCAATATAAAATCAATGATTAGACACTAAATACTTACAACCATGCAACATCAACTCATCAAAACATAAAATGCATATTAGTACATATAAAATATACAACAATCATGTAAGTACATCTATATAGGTAATTAAATAATCATATAGATGATTGTATTGAAGAACACTTATCCCTACCAATGGTTGAATTAAACACAATAATCGATGAAATATTTCTCGACCTATGAACTCGAAAACAAAGTGTTCCACTCGACACCTTGTGCAAACAATTGCACCTATACATGATCAAGGTCCAACATAAAAATCAAAGATGATTAGAGATGACACAAAATTATGGTAAATGATCTTAATACTGTAGGTTCAAGACTCCTCCCAGGATTAATTGATCAATCTAAGTATCCCTAAACATCTAGACCCTTTATTGATTTATGAGATTTGTAGAGAGAGAAATCCATGAAGAGAGAGAAACTCATAGAGAGAGAAAATAGAGACAAAAAGTAGAGAGAGGATAGAGAAAAACTCTCCCTTTTTTCCCTTATCAATTTCTTTTTGTTTCTCTTTCTTTTTTTTTCTTTTTCTCTTCTCTATTTTTCTCATTTTCTTCTCCTTGTTTTGTAAAACAAGGGTGGATGGCTTTAGACAACCACCCACCCATGGCCTGACCCCTGACATGGGTGGTGACCACCCCTGACACTGGCAAAATCCCGATGACACTAACCTCAACCATCCAAGTGCAGCCCATATCTAGCAACAATGACTAGCTTGATGGGAGAAAAAGAGAAGAAGAAACAGAGGATGGACTTGTTCCACACATATCCGAAACCTCGTTGGTAAAAAACTTAGCAATGGTGGCACCATTACTGACCAGAAGAAAGGAAAAAGGACCTCGGCCTTACCTTGTCTCTATGAGGTCAAATGGCTAGTTCATTGGAAAAACATCCTGAAGACCCTCCACCAAAAAATCAAAGAAAAATCATGGATTTTGTTGGATGTATACCTTAGAAGGTAGATTGACTGACACTTGTAAAACACTTTTAAGGACACATTTTATAATTTGACTTTGATATTAATAAAATTAGATTATTTTCATTCACATTGTATTTAATAGTATCTATGAATCATCCATTGGATTAATGGGTAAGATAATATATATTTTCAAGAGTTGAGAATTCAAGATATGTGCTAATCTTAGTTAACTCATAAATTACTTTCGATTGTAGGATCATCACTAGAACAGTGATTGATTTAGAAGATTGGTGTATGATCTCTTTCTTTAGATAGATAAGTCTTGAATTTATAGTGTGGAGACATCAGAGTGAAAGTACAGATATTTGTTAAGAACAAAGGTACTGAGCGTGATCAATTATGAACAGTCATAAGGATATCTACCTTCTCATCAGTGAATTATTCATAGCTACGATTGTGTGTCTAGTTATTTGACCTAGATATATCCACAGTTCACCTTGAGGGTGCTGTAGTTTGATTACATCATAACTCGACCTCCTAGCTATATAGAGTCTTGAGATGTATGTCTGTTGCAGTATGTTAATTATAGAAATTAGATTGTATCGAGATGAGATCTATCGATCTTGGTAGAGGAGGAGTAGACCTATATAAATCATGAGGTTGAGTCTAAAAGCCCATGGCCATGGCAGTGTGAAAGATATAAAGGAGTTTCTATTAGATTTTATATCAGACTCAAATTGAATGATTCTATCATATAATAGATATGAGGTTTGATGAGTTTATCTTGATCTCGATTCTGTCGGAACTCACAATAGAAGAACCAAATCACACAATAACTACACCTAGAGGTTCTTATGTAGTTCTGATGGATTGTCACTATATACTGCTATGTGTCACTGGTAGATTGTGGGATCAATTAGAATTATTTTGATGATCGATAATTCTAATTGGCTTGATTGAAAAGAATTTTGATCTATCAAAAAGAGTTTCGATGATATTGCTGATAGAGATCACAACATGTACCATTACCATACAGAATCAAAGCTATGGGGTCACACAACAAAGGACTTGGGTCTAGGATTGTTTAATTGGACTCAATTGGTCCAATTGGGTCTAAGGTATTCATGCTAGCACTTAATTTGACCCATGTTTCTCTAGATTGGATTTTTCTATTGGATAGGCTTTAGCCTAATCTAGTTGGGCTCTTAATTTGGCACCAAGAGTTGGTTTCATTTAATCTTCTTCAGTCTAATTTGAATTTGATTCAAATTTTAAAGGACCTACACCCATTTGAAAGTCAAATGGGCACATGAGAAGGGATAAGGAGGGGCAGCAATATCTTGTTGTCACCCTCTCACTTTTCTCCATATGTTCACCTTGAGAAGGGATGCATGCCCCTTTTGGATGAGATCCAGGGGCGTGCATCCCATGTGGATAAGAATAGGGAGTTGTGGAGATTGCCTATTTAAATTTTAAGTTTAGATTTGAAATGTTCAAATTTAAATTTAGTGATTAGGTGGTTGCCTTATTTAAATTCAAAGATTAAATTTGAAAAGGTTTCAAATTCAAATAAGAGATATGATCCACTTGAAATTTGAATGGATAACCACCCCATGCTATCTCTCCTTCTTATGAAAATGTTTCACTGATGAAATGAGAATAGAATATGGGCGTTGCACCTTATGGATGAGAAAGAATAAGGTGGAGAATTTTTTGGGATGCCCCATCTGAAATTTGATTTCAAATGGGGCCACTCCATGTTGAAGGGTTTAGGGTTTGGGTCTATATAAGGACCCCTTCAAGTGGGTTCTGTAGCTAATGCATTCATAGTCCGAAACCCTTCTTCTCCTCCACCTTCACATCTCTCACACCTAATGTGTTAGGCCATTTCCATCCACCTACTCTCTCTAATCCACATGCCTAGAGTAGGCTGTCATTTCTCACTCCTAAATGTGTTGGGCTGATCTCGAGCATGCTTGAAGGACTTCAGACACTGTCCAACTGAAGGTCGAAGAAGGCTGCATCTGACAGTCCTAGCAATCAGATCATCATTGATCAAGAGCTCCACATCCATCTTGGAGAAGGTGGATCAGATCTAGAGAAAGAGTTCTAGATGGAGGTCCGAGTGGATACTTGTGGAGGTCGGGCACATGCGCAGCTCAAAAGCCTAGACCTCAACATTATCATAGATCATCGATTGTGGAGATCGTCTACCAGCACATGATAATGAGATTACCTCTTATCTTTTGCATGCAGATTTTTATTATTAAATATATTATTTATTATGCTTTAGATCTGACTTAGATCTATGAATGGCGAGCTGGATTGGATCAAAAATTTTGAAATTTCGCTGCCTCTAATCCGATCTGATTTGGTGCATAACCCGATCCTTCAACTAGGATCAGAGCCAGATTGAAGTCTGAAAAATAGATCAAAATCAAATCTGATCAAATAAGATCTAATGTTGTCAGTAGATCTAAAGTTGTTTAGATTTATTTTTTAGCATGTGTTAGCTAGGTCTAATGTAGTTCTTATATATATGATATGTTAAAACTAGATTTTACATATGTGATATGTAGTAGATTAGATCTAGTTAATTTTCAAATAGCCAAGTGCTCCAATTGGGTTTATCACCAGGCTTGTCTGGTCATAAGAGAAAGTAGGGATTAAGTCCCTCTCTTGCCCATTCAAAAGGGTTCTCTTATGGTATGTAGGGGTGCCATGTAGTTATATCCCATGACGAAGAAAAGCAAAAGGAAAGAACTTAATTTTCTTGCAAAACCCTAGATTCGAAACCCTAGGTTTGATTGATTGTGATGCATGATTAGTTGTTTAGATATGAAAAAGGATTTTCAAATCTAAATTAGAACTATTTTTGTGATGCATACATGGATCAAAGCAAGAAAATTATGAAACCCTGAAATCTACTGCTGGCATGCTCGCTGGGTCGACTAGGTCCTTGTCTGAGTCGACCCAGTGTCCTAGTGGGTCGGCTCAGTTTCTAACTGAGCCAACTAAGTTTTCAGGCCGAGGTCAATTGGATTTCTATGTGTCATAGGTTAGTTGACTCAGTCCTTGAGCTGAGCGACTAAATGCACGGAGCTGACTCAATTTCATGGTGAGTCGACCCAGTCCTATGAACAAAACTTGTATGTGACACAAATAAGTCTAAATTATTTGGACATCTGAATTAGACCCATAAACTTAATTAAGAATTAAAGATGAAATTAAAATATCTAATTAGAAATTCAGATCTGACATAATTTTATAAATCATAGGTCAAAGGTGTGAGTAGCTCAATTAGATCTAGTGGGAGCGGTTGATCAAACCGACTCATGAGTTAATTAGGTTTGGGTCAAGAGTGCTTCAGACCAACTCAATAGTTATAAGTTTGGTTAGATCGATTAACAGCCATATATTATCAATCAACTTAAGACCTAATTCGGCTCAGTGGTTTGAGCCTAGGTCTATAGGCTAACGTGATTGATTCTGATCAACCAATTTGGTGTCTAAGTACATAGATGGTAGTTCTTTAATTGGTTGTATTGGCTAATCTGACTAACCACGTTGGTGTCTAAGAAAAGCAACAGGGGGACTCCCACACATCTTAACTTGACCATTTTGGAAGTTTAGTTTCTGTATTAGATTGACTTGTTGAACTTGAGCTAGCCTATGTCACTAGGTTAGTCATAACTGTTTTGACTAATTAAGGATGAGACCTGAACTAAATCTTTCTAAAAAAATATTAAGTCTAGTGGTCTTCCACCATTGTAGTTGGAAGGGCTCTACCAGGGGTTGATTGTTCTCGGCTGGATACAGTGATTCAGTTGCACTAAAAAGATGCAGCCATGACTATTAGGCATGAGATGCTGTGGAGTAGAGAAGGGGTTGGGCTTAATATTTCGATCATGGTGAGAGTCCTGATGATAGCTCTATTTCTCGCAAATGGTGGGTCTGACTTAACTAAAGAGTGGGCCAATATTTTGGACACAGTGAAGCTCATAAATTATAGACCGAAGTTAGCTGCAATGTATTTGGAGAAACACTAGACAAGAGTTATCTATTTATCAATTGACCCAACATCAATAACTGTTAGATTAGGTGGTGAGTCTATTGGTGAGACTGTAGCACCCACTAAAGACTCTTAATCATGGAGGTCTTCGTTTCTCTTCCAAGAGAGTGTGAAAAATCAAAAAAATAGTGAGAGCTTTAATTTATTTTTAAAATTAAAATTTTAAAATAAATTAGTTAAGTCAATTATAAAATCTAACTAGAAACTTTGACTCTCTACATGAACAATGTCTACTTCAAATCTCCTAGCCCGTATCTTAGATACCAACAGGTTGATCGGATCGAATTTTAAGGATTGGCTCTGAAACATAAAAATCATTTTAAGTTTTGAAAAATTGGCCTATGTCCTTGACCAGGACCTTCTCTCTCTACCAGCCTGTCCGATCGTTGATCAGAGAGCATCTCATGAGAAGTGGTTGGACGATGACAACAAGGTTAGGTCTTATGTATTGGCATAAATGTCTAATAAATTACAATGCTAACATGAGGATATGACTATTGTCAAGCAGATGCTGACTCACCTACAAGAGTTGTATGGTGAGCAGAGCTATGCAACTCGCTATGAAGTATCCAAGCGACTCTTCAAAGTGAAGATGCATGATGGGCAATCAGTCTACGATCATTGTTTGATAATATTCAAGAATCTTGAGGAGCTTGAGAAGCTCAGCATGTCCATGGATAAATACTTGTAGGTTGATCTAATTCTACAGTCCTTGACTAATTCATATAGGCAGTTTATTATAAACTTTCATATGAATAAGATCCAGTGCACCATCTACGAGTTGGTCAATATGCTGGTTACAATGGAGGGAACCTTGTAGAGTTCAAGAGGCTCTATACTTATTGTGGAGTGAACTTCCTCTGAAAGAAAATCTATTGGGAAGAAGAAAAAGTCTATGAAGAAGCAGAAGGTAGAGAACAAGAACGAGAAGAAGGCAGTCCCAAAAAAGAAGGCTGTCAAAAAGAGAAAATATTTTCACTATGACAAAGATGGCCATTAGAAGTGGAGCTACCCTACTTACCTGGCAACACTGAAGAAGAAGGAAGGTGGACCTTCTGCAGGTATGCTCGTCATAGAAACAAATCTGATAGTTTCTTTTGCATCCAGTTGGATGTTTGACTCTAGACCTAGTGCTCATTTGTGTAGCTTTTTGTAGGATCTTGAGGATAGCAAGAAATTGAGGGATGGAAAAATGATCCTACGTGTCGAGAATGAAGCAAAAATTGCTGTTGTGGCCATAAAAACTTATCCTCTACGATTACCATTAGAGAGTATTTTGATTTTAAAAAATTATTACTTTATACCTACTGTGAGTAGAAATCTGATTTCTGTATCTTGTTTAACACAAGAAGACTATGTAATTAGTTTTTTTAAGGATCATTGTAGTATTTATTTGAGAAATAATAAAGTTAAAAATTATTTTCTTATCAATGATCTTTTTCAGTTATATGTTGATGTTTCTGTTCATTGTGTTGAGCAAAATGTGAATGCAATAGATTTCAAATGTCTTAGAGATAATGTGAATGAAAAGTACTTATGGCACCTTGAATTAGGTCACATTGCAGAAGATAGAATTAATAGATTGAAGAAAATTGAACTATTGAGTCTATTGACTTTTGAGTGATATTTGGTCTGTGAATCATGCCTTCAAGATAAAATGACCAAACTGTCCTTTGTGGGACATGAGGAAAGGACCACAGAGTTACTTGCTTTGATGTATTCTGATATTTGCATCCCATTCGATGTGCTAGCCAGAGGAGATTTTGTTTACTTTATTATCTTTATTGATGATTTTTTATGATATGGTTATATATACCTTATGCATCATAAGTCTAAGGCCTTTGAAAAGTTCAAAGATTCAGACATGAAGTGAAAAAATAAATCAAAAGCCCCTTAAGGCTCTTCAATCAGATCGAGGAGTGGGGAGTTTCTGGATTATCACAAGAAACATGAAATTATCTCATAATGGACTTCGCCTGGAATACCTCAACTCAACGAGGTTTCAGAATGGAGAAATCGGATTTTATTAGATATGGTTCGTTCTATGATGAGTTTCACAGACCTTCTTGATTTTTTTTAGAGATATTGTATTTTGACTGCTATATATGTACTGAATAGGATTCTATTTAAAATTGTTCCTACCACATCATATGAGAAATGGCATAGTAAGAAGCTGAATCTGAGTCATCTCAAGATTTGGGGTTGTCCAGTCCATATCAAACGACAATAGACGGACAAGTTAAAAATCAAGATGTTTAGAGCTCATTTTATTGGATATCTCAAAGAGTCATTGGGATATTATCTTCCAAAAGATCACAATGTGATTGTGAATCGATATATAGTCTTTCTTGAAAAATAGTTTATTCAAGATGGAGGCATGGAAAGATAGATTAGGCTCAAAGAGAAAGTCTTTGAAGAACAGTGAGCCTTGAAACCTAAGGAACCAATTTAGTCGGAGCCAATCAACACACTTCCTTTTCCACCTCATAAGTCTAGTAGGGTTTCCTATCCTCCTGAAAGATACTTCGGTATTATTTTAGAGGATGTAGAGAAAATATTTCTTATAAAAATTGGGGTACATGAAGATGACCCCAAGACCTACAATGAGATGATATTAGATATCGACTCTGAGAAATGGTTAGAGGCAATAAAGTCATAAATTGATTCAATGCACTCAAACCAAGTTTGGACCTTGGTAGATCCATCTAAAGGTATTATACCTATTGGTGTAAATGGATCTTCAAAAGAAAGATATTGGAATTCAGAATTTGGTGCATGTATATGTGTTTCAAAAATTTTATTTTCTAAACACCACAGTAGAGAACAAGATTAAAACACTTTTAATCTAAATTATGCATGCATGAAAACATAAAACCACATAGATCTATCTCATATGCTGAAATTGATATATGCTGAAATTCAGATTGTGATCAAATCACATAACTGTTTCACAATCTTTTTCTTCAAATATAGATCTGAAAGAGAAGAGGTTCTCTTTTAGCCGTACAAGTATCCGATCTCTATGAGTATCCACTCAGGATCAACCTGGAATAGTCCTCTTTAATCTGAATTTTTATTCTTCAAAATTCAGCCTGCTGAATCTGAATAAAGCCTGGATCGTGATCAACACTTGATCTCTTTCCTTGATCTTCTTCTTCTCCTCTTCTTTAGAGTTTCTTCCCTTGATATATGCTACTACCAAATGCTAGAAACTAGCAAGGAAGAGGCACCCAACAGCCTTTGGGCATGGGACTCCTTGGGATGCGCATCCTAAGAGAAAGGGGGTGTGGGACGTCCAAAGAAAGAGAAAGGGAGAGGAAGAGAGGATGTGGGACTTCTCTTTTGGTATGTGGGGTTGCTAGTTTGGATGCTCTAGGGATCTTAGGGGAAGGTCCCTTTAAATAGGCATAAGGATTGAATCCTATTCAATCTCATAATACAAGTCCTACTTGCGTTGGATTTCCTATTAACTTAAGTTATCCAACTTACTTTAGGAGACTCTTTAGGCGTCAAAAATTGAAACTCTTGCACCCATAATTAAACACCTCAAAACACACCCAAGTGATGCCTCATAGGAGAACTAAAAGCTCTCTAATCAATGGACATATCCAACTTGATCAAATCAAAGTGGCACCCAAGAATAACTATCAAGAAAATTAATTAGGGACTTGCATCCTTAATTTTTGTGATCCATAATCTTAGACACCTAATAATTAGAGTCTCATGAATCTTATTCATGTAGGTTATTAGCAAATAATTAAATTAAAATTATCTTATCAAATAAGTAATTCCAACAGAAAAAAAAATTAGGTCCAACCATGTGCTAGCAAGGTTACCATAAACCTAATAGATTTTTTTAAATCCAATTGATACTTCATAAGCTCAATTGCTTATTTCAGGCCTAATCTCTTTATTGTGTGACCTCATAGGTTTAATTCTATCTGCTAGTGAGATATCAATAATCTCTATCATCGTATCATTGAAACTTTTTTCAATGGATCGGAATAATTTCACTCTAACTTAGTAAGGATTGTCGATCTAGAATGATCCTAGTGAGCTCTCACAATCCACCAGTGACACTTAGCAGTATGTAGTAGCAAACCAGTAAAACTGAAATAAACCTCTAGGTGTAGTTCACGTGTGATTCAGTCCCTCTATCGTGAGTCCCGACTTGATGGCAGGTCATAGATAAATCGTCAAATCTGAGCATCAGTCATATGATAGATTTGATTAGCTCAAGTCCAGTTGTGACTTCTATGAAAACTCTTTTCTATCCATCATACTGCTATGGCCACAGACCCTTGGACATAGCCTGTTAAGTCTCATAGGACTACTCCTCTTTATCAAGATCAATAGATCCTATCTTGATGCGCACTCCACTCCTACAATGGATGGACCAACTGTCGCCAACATCCACTATAAAGGCTCATTGAGATCCATATTTATGTGTCAATCAAACTTCAGTAGCCTCACTATGAGTAGCAGTACCATCTCAAGTCAAAAGATCAGTTACACAACTATAGCATCAAGATAATCACTGAGGATCGAATAGAAATCCAAATGATCTCTCGTATGGTCACGCTCAGTACTAATTATTCTCTAACAACTATCCTCACTCCTCGCTCTGTGTCTCTACATAATAGATCAGAGACTCATCTATCTTGAAGGAAGTGATTTATGCGTCAATCTATTCGGATCTATCACCGTCCTCATGATGATCCTATGATCGAAAGTATTTAGGAATTAAATACATGTCTCTAATTCTCAATATCTTGAGAATATGTATCGAAACTAATTTCATGGATAATTCAAGGACACATCACACTTGAATGAAAAAGAACTTATTCTTTTATTGATCATATCAATATATTAAGTATAAAATTATACCTTAGATTTATTACAATGTGTCAGTCATATTGACTTCTAAAACATACATCTATCAATCTCCTACTTGGACTAAAGCTAATTGGCCACAAATCTAAGTTCCATCTTCTAAAGGTGGACTTCCATTTTTGGTTGGCTTAACTGCTTAGTCAGCGGGTTTGTCACATTGTCTATGGAGTCTACTCTTCACACCTTGACATGTTTCTTTTCGAGGTAGTTGCATATGATATGAAACTGTCGCTCGATGGGCTTAAATTTTTGATGAAACCTTGACTCTTTAGCAAGTGCTATGGCTCTATTGTTGTCGCAGTACAGCGACATGGCATCCAATGTCATAACCCCAAGTTCTGTAATAAACTTTTTGAACTAGAAGCCTTCCTTTGTAGCATTTGAAGCAGCGACATACTCAGTCTCCGTGGTCGAATCTGCTATGATGGATTACTTGAAACTCTTCCAGCTAACTGCGCCACCATTGCAAACGAACATGTATCCTGACGTAGACTTTCTATCATCAGGATTAGACATGAAGTTTGAATCAGTATACCCCTCGACTCGCAACTTAGAATCACCTCCAAAGATCATGAACAAATCTTTAGTCCTTCTTAAGTGCTTAAGGATGTTCTTCACAGCTATCCAGTGCTCCTCGTCTGGATTCAATTGATACCTATTCGTGACACTCACAGCAAGGGCAATATCAGGTCGAGTACATAACATTGCGTACATGAGGTTCCTTATCATCGAGATATAAGAAATCTTACTCATGCACTGAATCTCCTCAGATGTGATTGGACACATCATCTTGGAAAGACTAATACCATGCCTAAGAGGTAAGAGACCTCTCTTAGAGTTTTTCATACTGAACCTCTTCAGCACCTTCTCTATGTACAGCTTTTGTGACAGACTAAGCATCCGTTTGGGTCTATCTTTATAGATCTTTATTCCGAAAATATAGGATACTTTTTCTAAGTCTTTCATGGAGAATTTTTTGGACAACTATTTTTTGACCATGGTCAGCATGGGAATGTCATTCCCAATAAGGAGAATATCATCTATGTACAATATGAGGAAGATGATCACACTCCTACTGACCCTCTTATATACACAAGATTCTTCTTCATTTTTGATGAAATCAAATGATTTGATTGTCTCATCTAAATGATGGTTCCAACTTCGAGAAACTTACTTTAATCTGTATATGAACCTTTGCAGCTTGTAGACTCTGTGGTCACCATCATTGAACGTGAAACCTATGGGCTACTCCATATAGATATCTTCCTCAAGATATCCATTCAGAAAAGTAGTTTTCACATCCATCTATCAGATTTCATAATTATTGTAAGCTGCAACAGCAATCAAAGTATGGATGAATTTCAGCATGGCTACGGACGAGAAGATTTTCTGATAGTCAATACCCTCATGCTAACTATAACTTTTAGCTACAAGCCTAGCTTTATAGGTCTCTACCTTACTATCGACACCTATCTTCTTTTTGTAGATCTATTTACATCCAATGGGTACAATATCTTCAGGTGGATCCACTAAGGTCCAGACTTGGTTGGAGTGCATCGAGTCAATTTCTGACTTCATAGTATCTAACTATTTTTCAAAATCGATGTCAGACATCATCTCATCAAAGGTATTAGAATCATCAGTATGACCCCTATTTCCTATAAAATATATTTTCTTTACTTCCTCCATAAGCATACCCATGTACCTTTTAGAAGGTTGGGAGACCCTACTAGATCTATGAGGTGGTAGAGGAACATCAACTACTAGCTCATGGACTATGAGTTTTTAAGGATCTATAGCTCTGGGCTCTTCAGAGAATTTCTCTTCGAGCTCCACTAACCTCTCACTGCCGCCATCCTGGATAAATTATTTTTCAAGGAATACGATGTTTTGACTCACAATCACATTGTGGTCTTGTGGAAAGTAGAAGTAGTGTCCCATAGATTTTTTTGGATATCTTATAAAACGAGCTATAATAGATCTATCTTTTAACTTATCCATCATCTTTCTCTTGACATAAGCCGGACATCTCCAAGTCTTGAGATAATCCAGTCTTGACTTCTTACTGAACCATATCTCATATGGTGTGGTAGGAACGAACTTTGATGGAATCCTATTCAACAAGTGCATGACAATTAACAAGGCATGTCTCCAAAAAAGATAAGAGTAGATCAGTGAAACTCATCATGGATCGAACCATATCCAATAGGGTCATATTCCTCCTTTCAGATATCCCATTGAGCTGAGGTGTTCCAAGAGGCATCCATTGAGAGACTATGCCATTATCCTTAAGATATCTCAAAAATTTTCGACTAAGGTATTCACCTCCTCGATCAAATCAAAGAATCTTAACAGGTTTGTCTGTCTATTTTTCTACTTCATGTCTGAATTTTTTGAACTTTTCAAAAGCCTTAGACTTGTGTTTCATGAGATACACATATCCATACCTAGATAGATCATCGGTAAAGGTAATGGAGTTGGTATAACCACCCTTGGCCTGCACATCAAATAGTCCACATACGTCAGTGTGTACCAAGGCAAGTAACTGAGTAGCCCTCTCCCCATGTCCTACAAAGGGTAACTTGGCCATTTTTTCTTGAAGATAAGATTTGCAAGCTAGATATGACTCTAGGTTAAAAGAGCCAAGGATCTTATCTTTTTCCAGTCTGTTTATCCTGTCCTATCCAAAATGGCCTAGTTTATGGTGCCATAAGTACTTTTGGTTAATTTCATCTCTGGATCTCTTTTAGCTTACGACACTAACTATTTGCTCATTTAGATTCACATTCGCATCAACATGCAAGTGATAAAAATTATCAATTAAAAGATCTTGTGCAACCAATTTATTTCATAAATAAATGAAATAAAAGTCTTTATTGAAATTAATTTCAAAATCTTTCTGTGCTAGCACAGATACGAAAATTAAATTCTGACTAGCTACAAAAATATCATAACAGTCTTTTAAATCTAATCTAACACCAGATGGTAATCGAAAAGGGTAAGTACCAATGGTCTCTGCAGCAACTTTTGCTCCATTACCGATCTGAAGGATCATATCACCTTCTCTCAATCTTCTATTTTCTATCAGATCCTGTATTGAGATACATATATGAGCACTCGAGCCAGAGTCTAATACCCAACTAGAAGTAGAAGAAACCATAAGATTAGATTCAATTACGAGCATACCTTCAGAAGATTTATCATTCTTTTTGATCTTTAAGCTCTCCAGATATTTTGGACAATTCCTTCTCCAATGGCCTTCAGCATGATAGTGAAAATACTTTTTTCTTACCTCAGCCACCTTTGGACCATCTTTCTTTGGCTTGCTCTCTTTCTTCTGCTTCTTCACAAATTTAATCTTTTTCTTTTTAGTAGACTTTTTCTTGGAAGAAGTCTGCTCCACAGCGAGAATAGTGCCCCTTGAACTCTTCAAGGTATCCTCCGTGGTGACCAACATGTTGATAAGTTCGAAAATAGTGCAGTCAAGTTTGTTCATATAAACATTCACAATGAATTGACTATATGAACTAGTAAGAGATTGAAGGATCAGATCCATCTGTAATTTCTTTTGCATATCTAGTCTGAGCTTCTCAAACTCCTCAATATCCTTGATCACTGTCATACAGTGCTTATGGATAGACTATCCTTCATGCATCTTTAGATTGAAGAGTCTCTTAGACACTTCGAAGCGTACAGTACGGCTCTGCTCATCATACAACTCTTGTAGGCGAGTGATCATGGCCCGGATAGTGGGCATATGCTCGTGCTGGCTTTATAACTCATTTGACATGGATGCCAGCACATAGCACTTGATCCGATTGTCTTCACCCATCCACTTCTCAAAAGCAACTCTTTGCTTAGCAGTAAGATGATTTGGTAGCACTACGGGATCCTGATCGAGAATATGGCTTAATTTTTTTGAGGTCAGGACAATCCTGAGATTTTTTAGCTAGTCTTTGTAATTGATACTGATCAAATGATTGGTTTCAAGGATGCAGGCTAGAGGGTTTGAGGCTGACATTGTGGTTTAATTGCGAGAGTAGAGATTCAAGCTAGACTTTTGTACCTAACATTTAATTTGCTTTTAGAAACTTTAAGATACAAACAATGACTCCCACTAATTTATTGGGTCTCTCCACTCCTCAAAAAGAAAATAAAAATCTTAATGCAACCAAGAATTTCTAGTGGGTGCTGCGGTCCCACCGATGACATGCACCTCACCTAATAGTTATTAATAACACGCACACTGATGCATAGACAACTCTTTGCCCAAATACTTCTCTAAGTATGTTGCAGCTACTTGGTCTCTAAGTCATATGGACTCACCTATTAGTTATTGCCCACACTTCTTAGTTAAATCCGATCCATCGTTCACAAGCAGGTGTAAAGCCGTCATTGGATCCCTCATCTAACAGTTATTGGGTCCAACCCCATCCTTATCTTGGAGTAACTTTTTGCTAATAGAGTGGTTGTATATTTTTGATGCAACTGAACTACTGTAACCAATCGAGAATAATCAACACCGGTAGCATGCCTGCACATCTACAATGGTGGAAGACCTCTGGACTTAATATTTATGGGGAGCTCTAGGTTTAGATCTCATCTAATCAGTCATCATATGACCGATCTAACTGGCATGGGCTAAATCCAACCGCTAAGCGATCTAATTCAAGATCCAATCTTTCAAATTGGTCAGGTAAGTAGAGATCGATGAGAGTCCCTCCATTGCCTTCTTAAGACACTAATAAATTGATCAGATTGGCTAACCGAATCAATTAAATAATCATATCTCATTAACTTGCCTTAGACACTAATAGATCGATTGATCAGGATTGGTTAGCTCAAGTGAATCAGGCTCAAACCAATGAGCCAAATTAGATCCTTAGGTTAATCGATTCTACATATGAGATTCAATCGATTTGATTAACAACAGTTGTATGATCATTAACTTAATTGATTTAATCCTAATCAATACTTGACTTAGTTTGATAATTACTTAATCAAATTAGACCCATATGAATCAAATCAAAAATCTTAAATACAAACCTATTACATGACCTAATAAATGATTTTCCCATGACCAAAATCCTCATGCACAAATACAAGTTTCAGATTCTAAAATCATATTTCAGATCAAAATTTATTGCATAAAAATAAATTTTAAAATATAAAAATAATTTTTAGATTTTAACACACAAACAAATATCATATATATGCATGTAAATTAAATCTAAATAAAATTTCAGATCTAAGCATGATATCATATATCTCATATACTAATCATGGATCAGATTAAAAATAAATTTATGATCTAAATATACAATCATATATCATATATATGAATCAAAATTCAGATCATATAAAAATTTTAGATTTTATGCATGCATCTATGTATCATATGAACATGAACTAGAACTCTTTCTAGATCAAAATTCAGATCTATGCATACAATTACATATCAACTATATATTCTAAAATTAAAATTAAAATTAAATTTTAGATTAGAAGATCCATCTATACATCTCATGTATCAAAAAAAAATTTGATTTTAAATTTTTTTCAAAAATATGTATATCAGAATTCAGCATATGAAAACCTGTGGCTCTGATACCACTATTGGAATTCGGAGTTTGGTGCATTCATATGTGTTTCAAAAATTTTATTTTTTTAAATACCATAGTGGAAAATAAGATTAAAATATTTTTAATCTGAATTATGCATGCATGAAAATATAAAACCACATGGATCTATCTCATATGCTGAAATTAATATATAATGAAATTTAGATTGTGATCAAATCACATACATGTTTCGCAATCTTTTTTTTCAAATATAGATCTGAAAGAAAAGAGGTTCTCTCTTAGCTACACAAGTATCCGACCTCTATGAGCATCCACTCGGGATCAGTCTGGAACAGTCCTCTTTAATCTAAATTTTTGTTCTCCAAAATTTAGCTTGCTGAATCTGAACGAAGCCTGGATCACAATCAACACTTGATCTCTTTTCTTGATCTTCTTCTTCTCCTCTTCTGTAGAGTTTTTCTCCTTACTATGTGCTACTACCAGATAGTAGAAACCAATAAGGAAGAGGCATCTAACAGCCTTTGGACGTGGGATTTCTTGGGATGCATGTCCCAAGAGAAAGGGGGTGTGGGATGCCCAAGGGAAGAGAAAGAGAGAGGAAGAGAGGGTGTGGGACTTTTCTTTTGGCATGTGAGGTTGCTGATTTGGATGCTCTAGAGATCTTAGGAGAGATCTCTTTAAATAGGAATAAAGATTGAATCCTATTCAATCTCATAATACAAGTCCTACTTACATTGGATTTCCTATTAACTTAAGTTATCCAACTTACTTTAAGAGATCCTTTAGGTGCCAACAATTGGAGCCCTTGCATCTATAATTAGACACCCCAAAACACACCCAAGAGATGCCCCATAGAAGAACTAAAAGTCTTCTAATCAATAGACATGCCCAACTTGATCAAATCAAGGTGGCGCCCAAGAATAACTATCAAAAAAATTAATTAGGGACTTGCATCCTTAATTTATGTGATCCATAACCTTAGACACCAAATAATTGGAGTCTTATAAATCTTATTCATATAGGTTATTAGTAGATAATTAAGTTAGAATTATCTTATTAAATAAGTAATACCAACGAAAAGAGGAATGGGGTCCAACCATGTGCTAGCAAGATTACCATGAATCCAATTATTTTCTCTAAATCCAATTGACACTTCATAAGCTTAATTGCTTATTCCAGACCTAATATCTTTGTTGTGTGACCTCATAGATTCAATTCAATCTGATAGCGAGATATATAATGATCTCTATCATCATATCATTGAAACTCTTTTCAATAGATTAGAATAATTCCACTCTAATTTAGTAAAGATTATCGATCCAGAATGACTTTAGTGAGCTCTCACAATCTACTAGTGACACCTAAAAGTATGTAGTGGCAATCCAGTAGAACTAAAATGAACCTCTAAGTATAGTTAATGTGTGATTCAGTCCCTCTATCGTGAGTTCCGACTTGATGATAAGTCATGGATAAATAAACAAACCTTAGTATCAGTCATATGATAGATTTAATTAGCTCAAGTCTAGTTGTGACTTTTACGAAAAATTTTTTTCATCAATCACACTACTGTGGCCACAGACTCTTGAACTTAGTCTCTCAAATCTCATAGGACTACTCTTCTCTATTAACATCGATAGATCCTATCTTGATGCGCACCTCACTCCTATAGTAGACCAACTGTCGCCAACATCTACTACAAGAGCTCATTGAGATCCATATTTATGTGTCAGTCAAACTCCAGCAGTCTCACTACGAGTAGCAGTACAATCTCAAATCAAAAGATCAGTTACACAACTACAGCATTGAGATAATCACTGACGATCAAATAGAAATCCAAGTGATTTCTCGTATAGTCACGTTCAGTACTAGTTCTCTAACAACTACTCATAGTCATCATTTTGTGTCTCTACATAGTAGATCAGAGACTCATCTATCTTGAAAGAAGCAATTTGTGGGTCAGTCTATCCAGATCTATCACCATTCTCATGAGGATCTTATGACTGGGAGTATTTAGAAATTAAATACATATCTCTAATCCTCAACACCTTGAGAATATATATCAAAACTAATTTCATGGATGATTCAAGAACACATCACACTTGAATGAAAAAAACTTATCTTTTTATTATTCATATCAATATATTAAGTACAAAATTATGATTTAGATTTATTACAATGTGTCAGCCATATTGACTTCTAGGACATACATCTAACAAAAGATAGGTGCACATGAAAAGATAGAGACCTTTAAGGCTAGGCTTGTGGTGAAAGGGTATAGCCAACGAAAAGGCGTTGACTATTAAGAGACCTTCTCACCTGTAGCTATGCTTAAATCCATCCATGCATTGCTTACTGTTGCTGCATATTTTGACTACAAAATATGATAAATAAATATGAAAATGATATTCTTGAATAGATATCTTGAGGAAGATATCTATATAGAACAACCGCTTGGTTTCACTTCCAGTGATGATGATTATAAGGTTTATAAACTGCAAAGATCTATTTATGGACTAAAACAAGCATCTCAGAGTTGGAATACTCATTTCAATGATGTAATCAAATCATTTGATTTCATTAAGAATGAAGAGCCATGTGCCTTCAAGAAGGTCAATGAGAGCACTATCGTATTCCTCGTATTATACGTGGATGACATTCTCCTGATAGAAAATAATATTTTCATGTTGGCCTCAGTCAAAGTTTGGTTGTCTAAAAAGTTTTCTATAAAAAATCTAAGAGAGACATCCTTCATTTTAGAGATCAAGGTTTATAGAGATAGATCTAGGAGGATGTTAAGATTATCACAGAAGATATACATTGAGGAGGTGCTGAAAAGGTTCAGCATAGAGATTTCCAAAAGAGGTCTGGTACCCTTTAGATATGGCATTTATTTCTGCAAAAAGATGTGCCCCAACACACCGAAAGAGATTGAATGCATAAGCAAGATCCCTTATGCTTCGGCTATAGGGAGTCTCATGTACGCCATGCTTTGTACATGACTTGATATTGCTCATGCTATAAGTGTCACAAGTAGATATTAGTCAAATCTAGGTGAGGAGCACTGAATTTCTGTAAAACATATCTTTAAGTACTTGAGGACTAAGGATATATTTTTGATCTTTGAAAATGGAGAACTCAATGTGTATGGATATATAGATCCAAACTTCATATCTGATATCGATGATTGAAAGTCGATATCGAAAAATATTTTTTTATGCAATGGTGGTGCTATCAACTGAAAGAGTTTCAACCAGACTATGATTGTAGACTCCACAATGAAAGCAGAATACATTACCGCATCGGAGGCTGCGAAAGAGGCATTCTGATTCAAGAAGTTTATTACAAAATTTGGAGTGATGTCATCAGATGTCGTTCCTCTCTACTGTGACAACAACGGCGTCATAGCTCTAGCTAAGGAGCGAGGTCTCACTAAAAATTCAAAGACATCGAGCGGCAGTTCCACTTCATCTGTGATTATCTCGAGAAAGAATATATTGAAATGAAAAGAATCGACACCACAGACAACGTGACTGACCCACTGATGAAGTCGTTGAACCAGCAAAAGATTGAAGCCTACATTGAGAAGATGGGACTTAGATTTATAGCCAATTAGCTTTAGGCCAAGTGAGAGTTTGTTGGATATATGCCCTAGAAGTCACATTGTCCGACACTTGTAAAACACTTCTAAGGACACATTTTATAATTTAACTTTGATATTAATAAAATTAGATTATTTTTATTCACATTATGTTTAATAGTGTCTGTGAATCGTTCATTGGATTAATGGATAAGATAATACATATTCTCAAGAGTTAAAAATTTAAGATATGTGCTAATCTTAGTTAACTCATAAGTTACTCTCAACATAGGATCATCATGGAGATAGTGATCGATTCAAAAGATTGATATATGATCCCTTCTTTCAGATAGATGAGTCTTAAATCTACAGTATGAAGATATCAAAGTGAAAGTATAGGTGCTTGTTAAGAATAATGGTACTGAGCGTGATCAATTACGAACAGTCATAAGGATATCTACCTTCTCATCAGTGATTTATTTATAGCTGTGGTTGTATATCTAGTTCTTTGACCTAAGGTGCATCAGCAGTTCACTTTGAAGGTGTTATAGTTTAACTATACCATAACTCAATCTTCTAGCTATATGGAGTGATGAGGTGTATGTTGACTGTGGTATGTTCATTATAGAAATTGAATTACATCGAGATGGGATCTATTGACCTCAATAGAGGAGGAGTAGTCCTATGTAGATCATGAGATCAAATCCAAAAGCCCATGGCTATGGTAGTGTGAAAGATAGAAAGAAGTTTCTATTGGATTTCACATCGAATTCGAATCAAATAATTTTATCATATGATAGATATAAGGTTTGATGAGTTTATCTTGACCTTGATTTTATCAAAACTCACGATAGAAGAACCGAATCACATGGTAACTACACCTAGAGGTTCTTATTCAGTTCTGATGGGTTACCACTACATACTACTAGGTGTCACTGATGGATTGTGGGACCAATTAGAATTATTTCGATGATCGATAATTCTAATTGACTGAATTAAAAAAAATTTCGATCCATCGAAAAATATTTTGATGATGTTCCTGATAGAGATAATAACATATCCCATTACCATATAGAATTGAAGCTATGGGGTCACACAACAAAGGACTTTGGTCTAGGATTGTTTAATTGGACTCAATTGGTCCAATTGGGTCTAAGGTATTCATGCTAGCACTTGATTTGATCCAGGTTTCTCCAGATTGGATTTTTCTATTGGATAGGGCTTAGCCTAATCTAATTGGACTCTTAATTTGGCACCAAGAGTTGGTTCCATTTAATCTTTTTTAGTCTAATTTGAATTTGATTCAAATTTTAAAGGACCCACACCTATTTGAAAGACAAATGGGCACATGAGAAGGGATGAGAAGGAGAGGCGATTATATGTTGTCGCCCTCACCATTTTCTCCATATGTTCACCTTGAGAAGGGACGCACGCCCCTTCTGGATGAGATCTAGGGGTGTGCATCCCATGTGGATAAGAATTCGGAGTTATAGAGATTGCCTATTTAAATTTTAAGTTTAGATTTGAATTGTTCAAATTTAAATTTAGTGATTAGGTGGTTTCCCTATTTATATTCAAAGATCAAATTTGAAAAGGTTTCAAATTCAAATAAGGGACATGATCCACTTGAAATTTGAATGGATAACCACCCCACACTATCTCTCCTTCTCATGAAAATATTTCGTTGATGAAATGAGAATAGAATATAGGCATTGCACCTTATGGATGAGAAGGAATTCAGTGGAGAATTTTTTGGGATGCCCCATCTGAAATTTGATTTCAAATGGGGCCATTCCATGTTGAATGGTTTAGGGTTTGGGTCTATATAAGGACCCCTTCAAGTGGGTTCAGTAGCTAATGCTTTCATAGTCTTGAAACCCTTCTTCTCTTCCACCTTCACATCACTCATGCCTAAAGTGTTAGGCCGTTTTCATCCACCTCCTCTCCCTAATTCACACGCCTAGAGAAGCCTGCCATTTCTCATGCCCAAAGGTGTTGGGCTGATCTCGAGCACACTTGAAGGAGTTCAAGCACTGTCCAACTGAAGGTAGAAGTAGGCTGCAACCGATAGTCCCGATGATCAGATTGTCATTGATCAAAAGCTCCACATCCATCTTGGAGAAGGTGGATCAGATCTAGAGAAAGAGTCCTAGATAGAGGTCCAAGTGGATACCTGTGGAGGTCAAATATGTGTGTGGCTCAACAGTAGACCTCAACATTACTACGGATCATCGATTGTAGAGATCGTCTACCCGCACATGGTGATGAGATCACCTCTTATCTTTTGCATGCTGATTTCTATTATTAAATATGCTATTTATTATGCTTTAGATCTGACTTAGATATATGAATGGTGAGCTGGATCGGATCAAAAATTTTGAAATTTTGCTGCCTTTGATCTGATTTGATCCGATGCATAATCTGATCCTTCAGATTTCTCGCTAGCAATGGAAAGGATTTTGGGGCAAGATGGCTAGGAGGGGGAGGGACCTTTTATAGACTACGGATCCTACGGTTTGGTTGCCCTAGGACCCTAGGGTTTGGCTTTGATTTCCATTTTTTCTGTTTCTTTTACATGCTTTAAGATTCATGAAAAGGGTGGTTTAGGCTTGAGAAATTTTTTCTTGGACAGGTTATTGCAACATGTATCAAGTATCTATCATATCTGTATTGTCAAAAAAGGTGTGTTACCATATGCTAACCATTCAAATATTTTATTCAATGTTAGTTTTATATGTTTTAGCATCTATTCCTCTTATCACAATTCTAGATTTTTTATTTTTTTTATCTTTCTGGTTTTGAACTAACAAAATCATGCCCCAGTCTATCATTGATCAAATTCTCATGCATAAGCTCGTGGTGGCTATCCCAAGCATAAGCTCCTAAAGACTATTCTATGCATAAGCCTATAGAGGCTATCTCAGTATAAGCTCTTGGCTGGTTATCCCACATATAAGCTTCTAGAGGCTATCCTACATATAAGCTTATGGAGGCTATCCCAAGTATAAGCTCCTGACTGGCTATATCATGTATAAGCCCATGGAGGCTATCTCAGATATAAGCTCCTAGTCGACCATCCACATAATAAGGTTAGTCCAAATCATATCTTTTTCATCTAATTATTATATGTTGATTTCATCAAATCAATTCTAATTTATAGAGTGATCAAGATAATCATGTTACAACTATATAATCACATCATTAATCACTGATACATATATATAGTTGACACATAATATACTCATGTCAAAAAATCATATAACAATAATAGTTTCTTAAATAAAGACAAATCCATTAATATGAATTTAATGATACAAAATCAACGATATAAATTCAATGATACCAATAGTATATATAATGACGATCATATACATGGATTCTTACCTCTATCACTAGTCAAATCCAAATATGATGTCTATAATCCACGCCTAGCATATCCAATCAACGGCATAATTCTAATACATCCTCGATCAACATCAACATAAGAAATAATAAATTATTATTATTATATAGCTATTTTCAAAGCTATAATATCTAAATTACTCTTGATTTTAAATTTTTTGATCCTACTTAACACTTGAATAGTTAATAAAATTTAGAGATTTACCTTGATTAGGGATGAGAGTGTAGATCTTCTAGCTCTATGTCTTCTTATTCAACTGATCGCACCACCATAGCATTGCAACAATATCCCGAAAATTTATGGTAAACAATTCAAGAGGCAACATCTAATTGGCCAAGGGTTTCTAGCCCGAGTAATTAGCGGATTATGAACAAGAATCTAAGTCAATTCAAAGATAGTATGACGGTATGGATCAATGACAAGGTTTTGGAGTGATCATGAACAAGAATCAAGTCCCAAAATCCTACATCTAAAAATCTTTTTGATCCAACTAGAGAGAAGAGAAAGAGAAACAAGGAGTGAGAGAGAACAAACAAAGAGAAAGAGAGAGGGAGAGAGTGAGGAGATAGAAAGAGAGGAGAGAGAATGAGCTCTTTCTTCTTCAAAACAAAGGATACCTCCTTCTCTTTCTCTTCCCCTACCATCATCATAGAAAGCCGGCAGCTAGTCACCCATGCCAGCACTCGATGAAGGTGCTGGTGATGACTCGATGGCAGCCACAACTAGTAGGTGGTAGTGGCCGGCTAGATGGAACAAAGTCAAAAGAAGAAGAATAGGGGACTTGATGATGATGTTTGGATCAAGTCTCAGCCGCTCACCAGTGGCTGATCTCAATCATCTCCTCCTAGCACATCAATATAGAGGCTTCAGTGGTAGCCAACATCAGCAGCAGTGGCACTAAACAAGAGAAAAGGGGCCAGATAGGGCACCCCTATGTCAACTTGGATTCCAGCAAGCTGTTGGATCCAATCAAGATGGGTCGACAGCCTTGAGGTCAGAAAAGAGAGGGAATCAAGGGCTTAGGTCCTTATCTAAGTCTAGCCAGAAGAAAAGCTGATATCGATGAGCCTTTTAGATGGAAAAATCCAAGGAAAACACCAAGAAAAATCTTAGAAATCAATGGTGGTCACTCAGGATTTTTGGTTGTGGAGTCCCAAGGTGGAAGGCAACCTTTTATAGACGACATTCTAAAATTTTTGTCGAACTTGACTAGCCCTAGGACTCGAGAATTCACTGGAGTTGAGAGAGAAGAAGACCCTATCAAAGTCTTCTAACTTGCGAGCATGTGCTACGTGGTGTGAGCTCATAGGTCTGGGCCTCTTTAGGCCGACCCATGGCCCAAAATCTGGATTATTACACCAAATACAAGAAGTGTATATTTATGTAACCCAAGGGGCCAGAAACTGCAAAGTAACATTCTTCAAAGGACTCAATTCCTGATGGAAATTCTTAAAGGCATACATGCAGCACCATCCACAAAGACCATGGTGTGTTGGAAATGGTCATGAGAAAGCTTCCCAAGACCCAAGTCCTAGTTGAATGGGTGTGATGGGGATTTGTTTCTCTCCTTTCATGGCCTAGGAGATGATGATGATACAAAGGTTTGAACTGGAGTCCTTTGTAGAAGGCCATGTCCATAATACCAACCAGGCAAAGTAGTAACCCCAGAAACTTTCATAATTTCGAAGAGCCTCTATAATTGGATAGTCTTCTGGCTGTTGTGAATGGATATTAAATTATTGGGATACATAACCGCATCTCTTCTATAGTATAATAACAAGCTAGGATATCTATACTGTATCTGAATGCAAGAATTTAGAGGGTGTTTGGTTGGAAGAAGTAGGGGTCTAGAATCGAAATCAGAATGGGTGACTCCCATTCCAACCATTTGGTTGGAAGGAATCCCATTCCGATTTCGATTCCGGGGTTAAATGGGAATGACTCAATCTATATAGAACTCAATCCCTATTCTCCTCTATGGATTCAAATTTTCATTTCGATTTCGATTTCGATTTCGATTCTGATTCCGATCACGAACCAAACGCTTCGAAGGATTTAGCCATTCTGATTTTGATTCCAAATCATTCCGATTTTCATTCCCATTCTAATTTTGGTTGTGAACCAAACACCCCCTAAAGGGGTGTTTGGTTGGGGGAAGTGAGGGTCTGGAATCAAAATTGAAATGGGTGACTCCCATTTTAACCATTTGGTTAGAAGAAATTCCATTTCGATTTCGATTTCGAGGTTAAATGGGAATGACTCAATCTATATAGAACTCAATCCTTATTCTCCTCTATGAATTCAAATTTTCATTCCAATTTTGATTCCGATTCCGATTCCGATCACGAATCAAATGCTTCGAAGGATTTGGCCATTCCGATTTCGATTCCAAATCATTTCGATTTCCATTCCCATTCTAATTTTGGTTGTGAACCAAACACCTCTTTAGTTCTTTGGATATACCATTCTCCTTCATTTAGACATTCTCATGCTACTTATGTGATACCCCAAACCTAGTTAAGCAGCCACACGAATCATAAAGTGGCCAAAAAAAATAGAAAGAAGATGGGAATCTTCTCTCTTGTTGAATTTTCTTTCATTAGACTCCCAATTGGAGTCAGAATTGGAGGCCAAGAGGAAGTCTAACTCGTTCCCTCTCCATCTCTGTTTAGAGGGATGAAGTTTCCTTGGAAACCTACCTCTGTTGGCCTCCAAATCATCGTTAAGAAGAAAAGATTTTTCCTCTTCTCAAGTTCATTGGAAATCATAGTCGAACGCCACTGAGAAGCCAGGTACAATGCCAAGAATCTTTAGTAAACCTTTCCCTCATCTTCCTCAAACCTTGGAAGCCTCGATTTTGGTTGGCAATCATCGGATTTCTCCTGGGATAAGTCGACCCTATTTTCTCTATTTTTCCATCGAGTTTTCTTTGAACTTTCGATACTGTTCACCATGGTCAATTGTCAGGAAGGGAAGTACCGATCCTGTCGCCATCACCCTGACCGCTCCCAACCCTTGCCACATAATCGTGGCCTCCATTTCGAGGGAACAAATGAGAGAGAAGGGTGACCCTAAGGTTTCTTGTTTTGCCAAAGAACCTATAAGAAGAAAGAAAGAGGAAGAAGAAAGAAAAAAAAATAAAATAAAATTTCTCTCTCTAATTTTCTCTCTACTTTCTCTCTCTAAAAAATCTCACTTTCTCTCTTTATAAGTTTTTCTCTCTAAACGTGCCTCTCTTCTAAGATTTTTTAGATCTTAGAAAGATCCTCTAATAGTCTTGATAGATCCTGATAGAAGAATATTGATCGTTGACTATCAGACAGTTTATCAGTCTCCTTTTTGATCGAACTGAGATTTCATTATCACTTGTACCCTAGCATCCTAACATGACTCTTGAGTTATAGTTCATTAATTTTATGTCCTAGATTAAATGACCGGATGTTGGGACTACCACATAACTAGTCCTGAGAGGATTTAGGACTGCTATTTTGAAAATAATCATGACTAAAGTTTGATAAAAGTATGATTTTCGGTATTAGATTTTGAAATAAAAATTTCTAAAGTTATGTAGATTCATTGGAGCATATGTGA
The DNA here is from genome assembly GCF_000442705.2 of Elaeis guineensis. Classification (NCBI taxonomy): domain Eukaryota; kingdom Viridiplantae; phylum Streptophyta; class Magnoliopsida; order Arecales; family Arecaceae; genus Elaeis; species Elaeis guineensis. The sequence goes on along the minus strand of NC_025993.2, from coordinate 14,949,504 downwards.
GGTAAGTAATGATCCACCTTCTTTACATGCTTTATTTATATTATGTTATTTTAGATATGAAATAAATTATTAATTAATTTATATATGATTTATAAATCTCATGAAAATATATTTTGAATGGAATCGATATGGAACTTCTAAGTAATATTTCTTAGACTATTACTATAGCTATTTTTTTGATCTAAAATCATATATACATATTTAATTTGATTATGAAATATGTGTTATTTTCTAAAAAAAAATTGATACAAATCAATTTTGGACTCTCAAACTATATTTTGAATCCTATCAATTGGAGATTATGCATTGGCACTCTGAACTCATGATTCTATTTTTGATCCAGTCATAAGGTATAAATATGGTATTTTGGTCTCATAATAGGGTATAAATGTGGTATTTTGATCCAACCATAGGTATAAGTGTGGTATTCTAGTCCCACCACACGATATACGTGTGGTACTTCGACCCGACCATAGGTCATAGGGTATAAGTATGGTATTTTGGTCCGACCATAGTGTATAAGTGTGGTCATAGTTAAAAGCTGATAGGTTAAGTAAAATTTATTTTGAATCAAATTTTTGAATACTATTAGTTTCAAAATCAGATATATGATTATGTATATGAATATTTGAAAGATACTAACATTACTGAATTCATATTTTCAAAATAAATTTGACTACTTTTGTGTACTAATTAATGATAAATTATATTTTGATATTTATAACTTATATTATCATATGAATTATCTAGTCAAGATAATCATTATTTATTAGACTGTCTGGCTTATTGCTCCATATTTTATTATTTTTATAGATTTAAGGACTAGCCTAACTCGAAGATTCAATATTGGAGAGCGAACTAGAGACAGACTTTAATATTATATTTTAGATTAGGATTTATTAGAATTTGATGCAACATCATGAAATTTTATTTTATAAGATATTTGATTTAGTTATTTAAAATAAAGTTAAACATTAATTATTTAAATTTTATTCTATTATTTCTTTATGATATCATGATGAGATGTCTTGCATGCTTGTGGAAAGAGTTTTTCATAAGTATGCAGCAGTTGCCATGACTCCTAGCTCGAGATCTCAAATCAGGGGTGTGACAATATATATAGTATCAGAGCGTAAGTGAATAAATTATAACACATAGAATCAGACATTTGAGTTTAGGTGGGTAGACACTAGGGACATTAGGATGATAATTTATGCTAATTAATTATGATATAACCAAGAAACTTAGATTTGATATAAGTGCACTGATGGATTTGAATCAGAGTGCATAATGGAAGTGGAGTCATCTAAATTATTTTTAAGCTAATTAAAATAAAATTGCTTTGAAAAATATTATGATGAAAGATTTAATTTAGAAATTAGAGGATGACTATAACTTGAGATAAAAAAAATTTTGAATTTTTGAGAACATGTTAAGAAAAATTTTGGGGATGAAATTTCTTTTTAGGAGGAAATAATGTAATACTGTAATCCAGTTAAACAACCATATGAATCTTAAAATGATGGAAAAAATCAAAAAAATAATAGAGAGAAGATAGGAATCTTCTCTCCCATTGAATTTTCTTCCGTTAGACTCCTGATCGGAGTCAGAATCGAAGGTCGGGAGGGAGTCTCACTCCTTCCCTATCCACCTTTATTTAGAGGGATGAAGTTTCCTAGAAACTCAATTTCATTAGCCTCCAAATCATCATCGAGAAGAAAAGATTTTTCCTCTTCTCGAGTTCACCAAAAATTGATGTCGAATGCCACTGAGAAGCCAGGTTTGATGCCAAGAATCTTTAGTAAAGCTTTCCCTCATCTTCCTCAATCCTTGGAAGCCTTGATTCTGACTGGCAATTGGAAAATTTCTCATGGGATAAATCAACCCTATTTCCTCTATTTTTTCATCGAGTTTTCTTTGAACTTCTAGCGCCATTTGATGCCGCCGATCATTAGGAAAGGAAGTACCGATCCTGCCACCATCACTCCAGCCACTCCCAACCCTATCCATGTGGCCATGGCCTCCATTCCTAGGAAACAAGTGGAGAGAAGGGTGACCTTAAGGTCCCCTCTTTTGCCAAAGAATGTAGGAAGAAAGAAAGAGGAAGAAGAAAGAAAGAAAAAGAAAAGGAAAAAAAGAAAGAAAAAGGAAGAAAAAAAAAAGAAGAGAGTTTCTCTCTTCTCTCTCCTTCTTCTCTCACCACTTTCTTTCTCTAGTTTCTTTCTACTTTCTCTCTCTAAAAAAACTCACTTTCTCTCTCTAAAGGTGCCTCTTTTTTAGAATTTTTTGGATCTTAAAAAGAACCTCTAATATTTTTGATAGATGCAGGCATGGAAGGATCTAGACTGTTGATTGTCCGACAACTTGTCAGTCCCCACTTTGATCAGACTGAGCATCATTAGATTTCATCATCGATTGTATCCTAGCATCCTAGCATGATCCTTGATTTATAGTTAATCAATTTTATATCCTATATTAAATGACTGGATGTTGACACTACCGCATAGCTAGCCCTAAGAGGATTTAGGACTTTTATTTTAAAAAATAGTCATGACTAAAGTTTGATGAAGTATGATCTTGGGTATTATATTTTGAAAGAAAAATTTTTAAAATTATGTGGATTCATTGGAGCATATGTGAGATAAGTAATGATCTACTTTCTGTAGATTTTTTATTTATATTATATTATTTTGAATATGAAGTAAATTATTAATTAATTTATACTTGATTTATGAATCTCATGAAAATATATTTTGAATGGAAATCGATATAGAATTTCAAAGTAATATTTTTTTGACTATTACTATAACTATTTTTTTGATCTAAAATCATATATGTAAATTTGATTTGATTATGAAATATGTATTATTCTGTGAAAAGAAATTTTGATATAAATTGATTTTGGACTCTTAGCCTGACTATGTTCTGAATCCTGTCAATTAGAGATTATGCATTGGCACTTTGATCTCATAATTCTGTTTCTGATCCAGTCATAGGGTATAAGTATGGTATTTCAGCCATGCCATAAGATATAAGTATGGTACTTCAGTCCGACCATAAGGTATAAGTGTAGTATTCTGACCCCACCATAGGATATAAGTGTAGTACTCTAGCATGACCAAAGAGTATAAATGTGGTATTCTAATCTAATCATAGGGTATAAGTGTGGTCATAGTTAAAGGTTGATGAGTTAAGTAAAATTTATTTGAAAATAAATTTTTGAATATGATTGATTTTGAAATTAGATATATGATTATGTATATAAATATTTGAAAGATACTAATATTACTGAATTCATATTTTGAAAATAAAATTGATTACTTTTGTGCACTGATTCATGATAAATCATATTTTGATATTTACAAATCATATTATCACAAGAATTATCTAGTCAAGATAATCATTGCTTACTGGGCTATCTAGTTTATTACTCCATATTTTATTATTTTTATAGATTCAAAGGACTAGCTTAACTTGAAGATTTGATATATGCAAACACCTAGATTTTTAAACCCTTTAGCATGAATTTTAAAGCAAAAGGAAAAAAATCTATTTGACTCACATGCTGCACACATAAGATGGAAGAGGACTCCTGATTGAGTCATTCTTCTAGCTCTTTTGAGTTCAATGGGGAGAGGGATTCCAAGACCAATCAAACTCCAATGAGAGTCCTAGGATCCATGCCTATAAATCTCCCTCCCATCCTCATTGTATCACTCAAATCTACAACCAATCGCCGATGAGCCCGCACAATTTCTATAGGTTTCCATCATATGTTCTTTGATGAGTCACTATCGATTTCTCACCATAGATGAGGTAAGAATCACTTCTTCTTCTTTTCCCCCCTTCTTGATCCGTAATCTGTGTCTATCGCTTGTGATTAAGACTGACAGTCGCCGGATTTCATGGGGACAGAGCCTCTATTGTTTTTTTTCTTTTTATTCCTCCATCAAGAGTGACCATGTCAATATGGCCTTGCTTTGGTCAGTGATGGCCGGAGCTACCCTCTACTAGAGCCATCGAGGCACTGTCGAAGAAGACCATGACCCTTTGGAAGGTGGGTCGATTGAGACCCCCTTCTCCTGTTTCAATGAAGAAGAAAGAAAATGAGAGAAAGAGAAGAGGAAAAAAAAGAAAGAAAAGAAAATAAAGAGAGAAGAAAAGAAAAAAAGAGATAGATTTTCTCTCTTCACTCTCTCCTCTCTCTACCTTATCTCTCCACTTTCTCTCTCTATGAGTTTCTCTCCACTTTCTCTCTCTAGATTCCTTATCTTTCTTCAGGATTTTTGTCTCTAAAAATCTTATGGACCAGTGGAGGGTCCAAATGTCCAAGGACACTTGCATTGATTAGTTAATCATGGGAGGGATTTTAAACTTGCACTGTTAGGATTGTTTACTATAATTCTCCACCATCCCTAAGCATCTATGATTTTATGTTTGATACTGATCATATAGAGGTGCAACTATCTGCACAAGATGTCGAGTGGAATATTTTATTTTTGAGTTCATAGATCGAGAAGTTCATTGGTTACTGTATTTGAGTTAATCACCGATGGAAGTAAGGGTTTTTCAACACGATCACCTACATGTTTATAAAAAATTAAATCTACATGATTAATGTATATTCTATAGCTATCAGTCTATGTATTATATGTTGTTGTCTGAATTATGATTAATTGATGTTTAATAATTGCTGAGTAAGGACAACATGATTTAACATAATTGATGGGGTGGGTGGCATCTAGATTATGTGATCATGCAAGAAACATGATGTATATGCTGGATCAATCTTAGACTGGGGTGCGGCTTGGTCTACCACGGGTTGGAGCATGACTGTTACTCATCTAATGCCAAAAATTAGATTATGATTCTAATAATATGGATGAGGTATGAGCGGTGTTTGGACTATTGGCCATACAAGAAATGTGATGCGTATGCCAAGAAACCTTGGATTGGGGTGCAACATTGTGTTTAGCTAACCAAAGGCTGGAGCATAGTTGTAATTAGTCTAATACCAAAAAGACAAACATAAAGTATGGAAAAGAAGAGCATGTGGATAGTCAGCTATGTATGAAACATTGTGTATCAGCCATGAGCTGAGATATTTGGCCTGTCATGGACTGGAGCATGGTTGTGACTAGTCCAATACCGAAATCAAATCAAGATGATAAATCATGTTTAATTGAAGGATATCTGACTAGCCAACATATGTGAAATATGGTATTGTGATATCAATTGTCAGCTAAGATATGGTTGCCAGCCATGGGCGGAAACGTGATGGCCTACTACAGGCTGGAGCATGAGCGGACCTAGTCCAGTATCAAAATAATAATATTGTCTGGATCAAAATTGTGTTAACCAGATTATGATAAGTAATTTCTTCAAAAGACTATTGAATAGAATTGCTGATTAGTAACATATGATGTGTTGAACAGAATCTTGAAGATCTTATTTAATTATCATATTAATGATATATACGTCTTATTAGTTTCCTATCAGTTATATATATTGTTAAAAGATATTTTTATATTCATGCTAATGGAGTGTGGGAGATTCTTAGTGGGCTGTAAAGCTCGCAATCCATCTTTCTTTTTTCAGAGTTGCAGGATATATAGTTTCGGATGGGTCTGATCTAGAATTTGAGCAACAGAGTAATTTTACAGGTCTTGCATATTCTTTAGGTCTTGCCCTAGAGAATGTATGGCTATCACATATTCGATCTGGGTGGTAGGCTCAGAGCATGACAGAGTGGTATTAGAGCTTAAGGTTATGATCTCTAAGGACTGTGACTTAAAGGATATTGAGCATGATTATTAAGAATGTAATAGAATAATATCAAAGCTTAGGTTATGATCACTAGGGACTATGACTTAAGTGGTATCTAAATTTAAGATTCTGATCATCAGGGTTTGTGGTAGAAGCGAATCATAAGGATTGACTTTTGATGGATAATTTGCATTTGGGATTATAATTTGAGGGATCGACAAATTTATGATCTTATTTGTTTGGAAAGTATATAACAAACCTGAGATATTCAGTGGATTAAATTAAAGTGCACAATGAAAGCATGGTGGTTTAATTTATTTAAATTTGATCAAAAAGATTGATTCTAATTCAGAAGATGTTATGAGAGAGGATTGAAATTTTTTTCAAGTGAAGAAAGCTACCTAGGAGCTTGAGGATCAGATAAGAATTTTTATCCTTAAGGTTTTGATTTTACAGTATGCTAATTTCAAGGAAAAAATTATTTTAAGGGGAGAGAATTAAGAACCGAAATTTTTAAACCCTTTAGTATGAATTTTAAAGCAAAAAGAAAAAAATATGTTTGACTCATGTGCTGCGCATGTGAGATGAAGGACTCCCGATCGAGTCCTTCTTCTCTTTCAAGTTCGAATGGGAGAGGGATTCCAAGACCAATCAAACTCCGGTGAGGGTCCTAGGATCCATGCTTATAAATCCCCCTCCCATCCTCTTCAATGCATTGCTCAAATCTGCAACCAATTGTCGGCGAGGCGGCACAATTTCTATAGATTTTTTTTCATGTGTTCCTCGATGAATTGCCCCAATTTCTCATCGAAGATGAGGTAAGGACCACTTTTTCTTCTTGTTCCCTCCTTTCTGATCCCTAAGTTGTGTCTATCACTCGTGATTAAGACCAACGGTCACCGGATTTCATGGGGATGAAGCCTCCCCTGTTTTATTTCTTTTTTTTTGCTCCATCAGATTGGCCACGTTGTCGGATGTGGCCTTGCTTTGGTCATTGAGGGGTGGAGCTATCCTCTATTGGAGCCTCGGGGCACTACCGAAGAAGACCACGGCCCCTTGGAAGGTGGGTCGATTGAGACCCCCTTCCCCTGTTTTAATGAAGAAGAAAGAAAATGAAAAAAAGAAAAGAAAATAAAGAGAGAAGAAAAGAAAAACAAAAAGTAGAGAAAGATTTTCTCTCTCTTTTCTCTCCATCTTCTCTCTCCACTTTCTCTCTCTATTAGTTTCTCTCTCTACTTTCTCTCTCTAAATTTTTTTTTATCTAGATTCCTTATCTTTCTTCATAGATTTCTCCCTCTAGTAATCTTATGGACCAGTAGAGAGTCCAAATATCTAGGGACACTTGGATTGATCAGTTAATCATGGGAGGGGTCTTGAACTTGCAGTATTAGGATTGTTTACTGTAATTCTCCATCCCTAATCATCTATGATTTTATGTTTGACCCTGATATATAAAAGTGTGACTATCTGCACAAAATATCAAGTGGAACACCTTATTTTTGAATTTATAAATCGAGAAGTTCATCAATTACTTCATTTGAGTCAATCACCGATGGAAGTAAGGATTCTTCACCATGATCACTTATATGTTTATGAAAAATTAAATCAGCATTATTGATGTATATTCTATATCTATCGATATATGCATTACATTTTGTTGTCTGAATTATGATTAATTGGTGTTTAATAATTGCTGAGTAAGAAAAACATGATTTAACATAATTGATGGAGTGGGCAGCATCTAGATTAGCTGATCATGCAAAAAATATGGTGTATATGCCAGATCAGTCTCGGACTAAGATGTAGCTTAGTTTGCCACAGGTCGGAGCATGACTGGACTCATCTAATATCAAAAATCAGATTATGATTTTAATAATATGGATGAGGCATGGGTGGTATTTGGACCGTTTGGCTATACAAAAAACGTGGTGTGTATGCTAGACAGCTTTGGGTTGGGGTGCAGCATTGTATTTAGCCAACCACGGGCTGGAGCATTATTGTTATTAGCCAATATCGGAAGACAAACATAAAGCATGGGAAAGGGGAGCATGCGGATAATCAGCCATGTGTGAAATATGGTGTATCAACTATGAGCTAACATGTTTGGCCTACCATGAGCTGGAGCATAGGTGTGACTAGTTTAATACTAAAATCAAATCAAGATTATCAACCATATTTAATTGAAGGGTATCTGGGTTAGCCGGCACATATAAAACATGATATTATAATATCAATCGTGGGCTGAGATATGGTTGCCGGTCATGGGCGGAAGCATGGTGGCCTACCATGGGCTAGAACGTGAGTGGGTCTAGTCTAAATAATAATGTTGTTTAGATTAAAACTGTATTAACCAGATTATGATAAGTAGTTTTTTTGAAAGACTACTAAATAAAATTGTTGATTAATAATATGTGATGTATTGAACAGAATCTTGATGATATTATTTAATTATCATATTAATGATGTATGAATCTTATTACTTTTCTATCAGTTATATATATTGTTAAAAGATTTTTTTATATTCATGCTGGTATGAGTATAGGAGATTCTTATTAGACTGTAAAGCTTACAATCCTTCCTTCTTTCTTTTTATAGAGTTGCAGGATATGTAGTCTCGGATGGATCTGATTTGGAGTTTGAGTAATGGAGTACTTTTACAGACCTTACATATTCTTTAGGGGTTGTCCTAGGGAGTGTACGGTCATCACGCATCTAACCTGGGTGCTGGGTTCGGGGCGTGACAATATAGGAACGTGAACTAGTGGCAAACTTTAATATTTTTATTTTAGATTAGGATTTATTAGAATTTGAAACACGACTATTGAATTTTATTTTGTAAGATATTTGATTTAATTATTTGAAATAAAATGGAATATTAATTATTTAAATTTCGTTCTGCTATTGTTTTATGATAGCGTTATGAGATATCTTGCATATTTGTAGGAAAAGTTCTCCATGAATATGTGGTGATTGCCGTGACCCCTGATTTACGATCTCGGGTGGGGGGCATGACAACTTACTTGCATACCCAAATTAGACATAGTATTTTCCTCATTTAACTTGTGCCTTGTTGGTGCCAAGTGGGAGCAGGGCATCAGAAACTTGCAAAGAAAAACATTGTTGCATGGAGATTGGTGTATGAGTACGCTTTGATCGCAACATCACTAACTAAACAAGTTAAAAGTCATTCAAGCACCAAAAGGGACGTATATGAGCACCACTACCATGATCCTTTTCTTTGCTGGTGCAAATAAACGAGTATATATATGAACATGCTTTGATCGCAACATCACCAAGTAAACAAGACAAAAATCACTCGAGCACCAACAGGGACGTACATGAGCACCACTACCATGTTCTTTTTCTTTGCTGGTGCAAATAAGCGAGTATATATGAGCATGCTTTGATCGCAACATCACTAACTAAACAAGACAAAAATCATTCTAGCCCCAAAAGGGACGTACCTTAAAAGCCACAACTAAAGAACTTGCAACAGCACGAAGAAAGCTAGATGCAGCTCAGGAAGTAGTCCACACTGCACTGGTCAATCACCGTACCAGACTACAATGGCCACTAAAGACCCGCACTTAATGCAGGTGCTATTCACAGCACATACCTCCTGCCTACCTAAATCTGGCCGCCATTGTTGCCGGCCAACAATTTTGGGCCCATTTATAAAGATTCTACGGTTCGTTGCAACAAACTGGGGCTCAAAGTATGCGATGCGCTGCAAAGTTTTCCAATGGAAGCAATAATATGCTATTTCACGATCGTTCTGTTTATAAGAGCACTTAGTAGTTATTGCCTCGCACCTAACCGTTTCTGATGAATGCTTTTCTTAATGGACTGCTATTTGATGCAGGAGACAGATAGCGAGTTCTACTTTCCAGAATGATAGAATTTTTAAATGCTCAACTTCGATCATTGCTTGTCCTCTTCTAACCAAAGGCCTCAAGTGGTGTTTGGTTTGCAACCAAAATTAGAATGGGAATCAAAATCGGAATGATTTGGAATAGAAATCGGAATGACCAAATCCTTCGAAGTGTTTGATTCGTGACCGGAATCGGAATCGAAATTGGAATGAAAATTTGAATCCATAGAGGAGAATAGGGATTGAGTTCTATATAGATTGAGTCATTCCCATTCAATCCCGGAATCGAAATCAAAATGGGGTTCCTTCCAACCAAATGGTTGGAATGGGAGTCACCCATTTCGATTTCGATTCTAGATCCCCACTTCTTCCAACCAAACACCCCCTAAGTGTCTTAATCAATATTAAAGCATTGCCTGCTAGGATGCTACTGTGCCTTTGGTTTGCTCTCATTTTTTCATTGTTGCAACATATATATTTACCCTTTCCTGAAAGTGAAAGAGTATCTAAATATTGCACTATTCTCTTTTCAGACCATAATCTGTCTAGACAAGAACTATGTTTTTTTAACTTATTTTCCTTCATATTTTTTTTAAATATATTTTTTATTTTCATTTGATAGCAAATATAATTTTTTGGGTAAAAAAATAATCATCTGCATTTTATATTGATTTGCAAATATCTCTTGCACCTCTAATTGTAACGTCCACCCATAATTTTATATATTGTTGCAATATCATCCAGAGACCTCCCAATTGGGACTAGAGATGTCATCCGATACCTACGTGCCTAGTTATCTAGGGTTAGTTATATGATATGGATTTGTTGGTTTTTCTTTTAAGGAAAGGCAAGGAGTCTAACATAAACTCTTTTGAGTCCATGTGCCAAAATCCCCAGTTGGCACCAAAGTTCTGCCAAAAACCAGCAAGAACTGGTCTTTTATATCTCTTGCTTGCTCTCTATCTTCATCTCTCTCTGGCTCTTTCTCTGTGTTTTTTTTGATCTCGCTCTTTGATGGATGATAGTTCTTCAAGCTCAAAAATTTGGCATGGGGATGCATTTGGCCCTAGCAATGAAGGTTTAAAGGCATGTCATTGCCATATTGCAGCTGTTATGAAGACATCATGATTGAGTGCCAATCCAAGAAGGAGATTTGGGCATGCCCTAATTATGATGTAAAGAAATTGAATTTATTTGATTTTATATTGCAATGAGAAGGCAAAGAAGAGTTCAAACTATGTCTAACTTTTGTTACAAGTGGATGGAGGCTACAATTTCTGTTAGTGGATGGATCCAAAGTAGACTAGATGTACACTCAAGATAATCTGCAAGTTTCAAAAGAGACACTATAAGAAATCTGATTTTTTATGACAAAATTTTAGAGACGAAAATTTTTTTTGTCGCAAATAAGTATATTTTTGTGATGAAAAAAATTTTGTTGCCAAAAATTAAGTATTTGCAATGAAAATTTTTCATCACAAAAAATTAATTCTTTTACGATGAAATATTAATTTTCATTGCTAGAAGTGGATTTTTAATGATGAAATTTTTTTCATCACTAAAGTTTTTAGTTTTTGCGATGAAAAAAATTTTCATCACCAAAAATTAATTATTTGCAATGAATAAAATTTTCGTCGCAAAAAATACTCTTTTGCAATAAAATTTTTTATTTTTGGTGATGAAAAAGTTTCATCGCTAAAGAGTTTTTCGTTGAAAAAAAAAGGAATAAGGGTTTTTTGGGCAAAATTTTGCCCAAAATCCTTCATGCGCCAACACCCTCCCTCTCTCTTCGTCTTTCTCTCTCGCTCTCTTATGCCGCCAAAAGCACCATCGATTGGCCAATTCAAGCCCTCCCCAATCGTCGGTCGGCCTCATACCTCCGTGCCACGATCCCACCATGCCGGTCGAATCGAGCTAGCCCTCATCGTCGTCCTCCCTCCGCCATCATTGCCGTCATTGACCTCCCCAGGTTCTCCCTCTCCCTCCCTCACTTTCTCTCTCTCTCCCTCTTTTACGGTTGTTTGCTTCCCTTAGGGCCGCCACCGTCGTCGTCGCTCTGCCTCCACCACCGTCATCATCACGCCATCTCTACCTCCACCATCATCCCTCTTGGAAGTCCGTCAGGCCGCGATCTCTCTCTCAAGATCTCTTAGGTACAACTTCTCTCTCTCTATAGCTCTCTCTTACGATCCATCCTGTAGGTTGCTGCCGTCATCATTACTGCACCACCGTCACCATCGCTGCACAGCCACCGCCGTCCGCATCCATCTTGGTACCCCTCTCTCTCTGGAATTTATGGGGGGAGTTGGAAGATTAGGGCATAGTTTATTTTAAATTTTATGATTGTTAAATGGCTGCACAAATCTAAAACAATAATTTTGGCAGTTCGCAGTGTTTTAAATTTTGTTCTCCTTTTTGTAATTGATTTGAGTCATTAGGCATAATTATGATTATTTGTTGGTCTACTCCATATATGAAGAATAGTTTGAGATCTAAAAGTAGTTTAAAAATAAAAGTGATTATAATAATAATATATTAATCATAGCATAACAAATCTATAAATCTTAGAATTTTCGTTCGAGGATAGCGTGCATAAACCAATGTTTGTCCTTTAATGAAAAAAATATTAGTATTGTACACACTATTCTTGGATTATCCTTATGGATAGTTTGAACACGTGAGTGAATTTTATATTGCATATTATGTACTTCTATATCGGAGAGTTTCATCGATATTTTCGATCATATTCTCTGGGTACATAGCACAATGTTAGTATTTGTGTATCTAAGAAATTGTGCCGAAATGCTATCAAAATTTTTTTGGCGTAAAAGACATGTATGGCAATGTTAAATTCTCACATTTTTTAATAGGATAGGACCACCACCCTATAGGTAGGGGATATAAGGTGTTAGTCAACTATTATTACATAAGATTGACTGTATAGTTTGCATCATAAACATGTAGGCATAGATCATAGTTGGATATCATTATGCGATAAGTTTTATCTTGAGTATATTATGGGTGTGACATCTTTCATGAATGTGGCATCCAATCACACTAGAGAAGATGGGAAAGCTTGTTGTCCATATCATCAATGCAGGAATCTATTTTGGTGTACCCTATCAGACATTCAGAATCATTTACACAAATAAGGTATAAATGTGACTTACAAGAGATGGACTTATCATGATGAAGATTTATCGACTAGCTGAAGCATGTTACTCAAAAGTCCCACAAATATGTCGTCAGTAGGTGGATCACCCGATCGTGAAAGGTAAACACTCGATGTAAAAGATAGAGAAATTCTGGAAGATCTCCATCTGGAGTTATTTGAAGCAAATATGGAAGCGGGATCAGAACATCAGCATCCCATCCTAAGATAAGAAGCTGAGGAGGATAGTAACATGCCTGTGAATGATAGATTCGAGTATCTATTAAGAGATACGCAAAGTGACATTTATCCTAATTGTAAGAAGTACTCTCTGTTGTCCACTGTAATAAAGTTATTATACATGAAGATACTTGGTAAGTGATCAAACAACTCGTTTAATTGGTTACTTAAATTTTTGAAAGACCTACTACCTGAGAGGGAGTTACTTCCATCAAGTCATTACGAAGTCAAAAAGTTGTTGAAAGGACTGGGGTTAGGAGTTGATGACTTGGGTCTACGCTGTGAAAAGATACATGCATGTCCAAATGATTGTGTTTTGTTTCAGAAGGATAAAAAAGATCTACAAGCATGTCTGATTTGTCATTCAAGTAGATGGAATGAAAGTTATGGTAAGGATAAAAAGAAAAAAAATATCATGCAAGATTTTACAGTACTTTTTGATTACACCACAATTGCATGGATTGTTCATGTCAAGGCATACTACCTGTGACATGCGATGGCATAAGGAGGGAAACAACATCGACGACAATGTCATGAGACATCCATTAGATGGAGATGCGTGGAAATATTTCAATCATGAACATCTATGGTTTGCAGCTGATTCACGAAATGTCAGGCTAGGGTTGGCAATAAATGGATTTAATCTATATGGTAATCTTAGCACTACTTATAGTATATAGCCTGTTATGGTGTTTTCTTATAATTTACTACCTTGAAAGTGCATGAAATCATCTTTTAATCTACTGACTTTGTTGACTTTGTTGATCCCCAGTCCCCATGCTCCTGGAAGAGACATAGACATATTTTTAGAACTATTGATCGAAAAGTTGCAATACTTATGGGAAGAAGGGTGCGAAATGTATGATCATATCGTAGGAGGCATCTTTCGCATGTGTGCGGCACTGCTTTGGATAGTTAATAATTTTTTCACATATGGTGATATTTCTGAATGGTGTACAAAAAAGTATAAAGCATGTCTAACTTGTAACGATGATATTACATTGGATCAAATTCATGAAAAGATTTGTTTCACCGACCATCGACGTTTCTTGTTGGATGATCATAGATGGAGGAGAAGTCTTAAGTTCAATAGTAAGCATGAACAACATGCCCAACAAAGGTTCTGATCTACGAACAATATTTTAAATCAACCATCTGACCCATAAGATGTCATATTTGATAAGGGTTTGGCTAGCCAAGTAGGCGTGCGAACAAGTATCGAAAATTAGAGAAAATGGAGCAAGTTGTTCAATCTTTCATATTGAAAAATACTTCTTCTTCAACACAATCTAGATGTCATGCATATTGAAAAGAATATATTTTATAATGTATTTTATACCATCCTCAATATCAAAGGAAGAACGAAGGATACCGTGAAGGCTTGTCTTGACTTGGAAGACATGCAGATTAGAAAGAAATTATATTTGATTCGATAGGGAGATGACTGATAAAGCCATTGGTATGTTATGTACTGAACCGAAGAGAGAGAAATTAATTTCTCACATATCTGAGATCAGTGAGATTTTTTGATGGATATGCCTCAAGCTTGAAATGGTGTATCAAGCCGAAAGAAAAATCATCGAGATGAAAAGTCATGATTGCCATGTACTTCTACAACATGTGCTCCCAGTTGGTTTGCATGGATTATTGCCGGATAATGTGTGTGATGCATTACTTGATTTGAGAACTTATTTTCAGGACTTATCTATGAAGACATTGAGGCGAAGTGAAATCGACTTATTAGAGAAGAAGATTATCATTACTCTTTGTAAGCTTGAGATGATATTCCTCCCTGCCTTCTTTGATATCATGGTGCATTTTTCAGTTCATCTTCCACATGATGCTAGACTGGATGGGCCAGTACACACAAGGTAGATGTATCCAATTGAAAGATAATTACATGATATTATAAAATTTATTATTCATTATTATAAAACTCATTACGTCTGTATATCAATTGATAATTTATTGGATAGAAAGATGCAAAAATATAAGAGTGCTGTCACTAACAAAGCATGGCCTGAAGGTTCAATAGTGATGGCACACGTAAAGAATGAATGTCTGATATTCTGCTCTATGCACTTTCAGAGAGTGGAGACCAAATTTATGAGGCTACAATGAAATGTCGATATTGATGACATTCTCACCGATGGATTGTCCATGTTCTTCAATATTGCCCGACCATATGATAAGACAGATTTTTGAATATTCACACCATAGGAAACGGACGACATGCATTGGTATGTGCTAAACAATTACGAGGAGGTAGAAGCATACATAATGTGAGTATACACATTTAATTTTTTCAATGTTGATATTACATGAACGTATGTATTCATAGACTCTAAATTAAAATATATATGTTATTATTGTATCACTTTAGTGAGCATGAAAATGAACTCAGAAGAATCAATCCTATATTAGCAATGGCACGACATAGGAATCAATTCGCATCATAGTTTGACGAATGGATAAGCTACGTTAATGTTCACCATGACTGAAGGTTCGTTTATATAGTATTTATTTTATCAAAATAACCTACTTATTGTTCTTTTAATTGTAATTAGCTCAACTACATATAGATAATCCTAATTATATCAGTGATAACTTAGCCACACTTGCACGAAAACCTGACAGATGTATATCGATATATTTAGCATGCATAGTCAATGGTGTGTGATTCTTAATAAAAAATTACGATCGTGATCAAACCACACAGAATTATGGAATAAGCATGGAGGATGAGTATAAGAATGAAATAATGGATTTTTTCAGTATTCTGTATGAAGTTATAGAGCTGAGGTATAGTGATCTTCGGCGGATCATGTTATTCAAGTGTCGATGGTATAATTTAGGATGATACAGACCAATTGTTATAGACCCTCAGCTCGTCAATGTCCACACCGATCACTTGTGGTACGAAAGTGATCCTTATATTTTTGCAAAGTAAGCGAGACTAGTGTAGTATGTTGAGGATACCAAAATGAAAAAATTTTGACGAGTTGCAATAAGGGCTCGGCATAGACACTTGTTCGATCCCACGATTTTCACATGCCCAAATGATGAAGATCTAGAGAATAAAGTCCATGCAACTATTGAAAATGAAGCATATCAAACATAAGTGCCAGATAACATATTAATGCTAGATGACACGGTCGACATAGGATAATTACAACAAGATGACTGCGAACCTGAGGATGTTCCTATTGTTGGAACGTCGGCATGGACACGAGCACGGGTAGGATCCAACAATAATTTGAGATTATAATCATATGTGGATGATGACTTCATCAATGATGATGATGATAGTACTTCAGGATCGATGCCTTCTATGCATCCTATTGAGGATGACTATATAGACATGAGTTCAGATTTTGAGAATAATAATTAATATAAATAAATAATTTAATTTATTTTTTTATTACATCATGTAGTATTTGAGTTTTTTTGATTACAAGCAGATTTGAATTATCTTAATCATTACAGCATCATGGCTGGTCCTAGATGTAGACGTTCGTGGGGTAGACAGCAGGCTCCACCTGATGATACACATCCATGCTTTAGTATTTTGCATAATGAGTTAGAGGACTTAGATGAGACTCAGCTATCCGAGTCTGCAGAGTAGGCTAGTGCTCAGCTAGAGCCCACCCAGTCAGAGGTCATGGCACCACAGCATCATCCTCCTACAGGTACATCTCTATCAAATTTATAAACTATGTATATTTTTTTGTTATATACATCTATTAGTAGATGATATATGTTCATTTTATGAATTTTTATATATAGGAACATAGCAGCAATGCACAGTACGTAGTCCTAGTAGGGGTCTTGTTTTGGAGAAATACGTGCATATGCATAATGAAAAATTGAAAGTACAAATATTTCAGGATCATCCAGTTAGCACAAAGGTTAGTATAGTCGCCAATGAGATCAGTTTATACGTAGAATTATTTTTCATGGATCATTGAAAGTTTCAAGCATGTCGCCTCTCGATACTGTGATACCCTTGTCTCTCACATCAAGGTAAGAATTAACTTTCGAATGTGTAGGATAATAAGAATGTCCCCATAAATAATGGATAATTCTATGTCTTGCACATCATTACATGGTCCATATTATCTTTTCTCTAGTCTCTTTATTAGACTTTAAGGATGTTACATGGATAATTTTTTGTTACATGGATAATTCTATGCCTTTGCTTCTTGTTATGATGAACATTCATATGTGCAGGATAATGTTAACTTCGAGGATTGCACCGACGAACAAGTAACGGTATGTATTCTCAAAATGACTGCAAACAGGTACAGAGATCGGCAATGTAGGCTTCATAGGTACTATAATTAGCTGCGGGCAAATAGGATTGACCCTGTGACTTAGCCTTATAGAATTAGGCTGGATCTAGTGACGATTGGTGGTGATTATGTGAGTATTTTGGGACTGAGGCATTTAAGGTATGTTTGGTGTTTTAAGTTATTTTGATATTGTTATGCTCTTTATTGCTTATAATTGTATGTATTTTTTAGCGACAATCAGAGGTGAACAAGGTGAATAGGAGTAAGATTGATTCTATTTACATGCAAGGGAGTGCCTCTTTTGCATAAAGAATAAAGAAGATGGTACGTAACTACATTTACAATTGCACGCTATAAGTTCTTATTGAATATGTAAATTACTTTGATGTCCTTTTTCTTCTTTTCTTTTCTTTGAATAGGGACTATCTAGGGTTGCCGCCTATGGTAAATTCTATCAAAACAAGAGTGGCGAGTTTGTGATCGAGGAGGTGAGGTAGCATTATGTAAGTATGGTACTATATTTTGAATGCTTTTAAAGCCTTTGAAACAAATTTATGGTATTATTTGGTTTATTGTGAAGGCAAAAATGTTACAATTGAGAGAGCAGGTGATGAGAGAGGTTGGATCTGATAGCAATGCTAGATCCCAGTCCGTTTACTCGATGATAGATAATGCAATCCTGGATGTCATCCTCGGACGGCAGCTAGCTAGGGTCTGGGCATAACATGCACTCAAAAAAATTATGTAGTTCATCATTCGATCAATCTGATGATGCCTTGATGCTAGAGGTAGTCAGGACATTGATGAGCGTGATGCAGAATCAAATTACTTGTTGGATGAATCACAGCCAGATGCTCGAGAAGATAGTGGCTATGATGGCGAGAAGGCTCGATATCGATGTCCCCGAGTTAACACCTCTACAGCCACATGATGTCGCCTCTGCATAGCCACCACGACACACATCGGGCCAGGGATCGTTGCCGGGATGAGGGAACGAGGCCAACGACTGTGATGATGTATAGTTTATAATTTTTTTTAATTTTAAATGATGTATGAACTCATACTTTTATATCTAATAATGATAGCTATGAAACTTATTATTACTTGAAATTTGAATATTTTTATTGTGTTCATATATTTTTATGCAAAATATGCTTGATCTAATAGAAATTTGTATTTAAACAGGTGCTTTCATTATAAAAATAGTAAAAAATATTTTATTTCATTTTAAACTTAATTTAGTGATGAAATATTAATTTTATTATAAAAAATAATAAAAAAATTTCCTCTACACTTTAAACTAAAAAATTTCACTAGAAATTATGACGAAATATAATATTTCATCACTAAAATTATGAAGAAATAAATTTTCATCACTAAAAATAAATTTTTTTGTCATAAATTTTATTTTTTTCTTTATTTTTTTAGTAAGGAAATTACATATTTCATCACTAAATTTGCAATGAAATTTTTTTTTGTCGCTAAAATTATGATGAAATTTTTTTTCATCACAAATTTAGTGATGAAATTTCATATTTTGTTGCTAAATTAGTGATAAAATTTTATATTTTATCGCTAAAATTGTGATGAATGATGAAATTTTTTTCATCATAAATGTTGCGATGAAATTTTTTTTCAACACAAATTTAGCAACAAAATTATTTTTTCATCACTAAATTAGCAACAAAATTTTCTTTTTGTTACTAAATTTTATGATGAAATTCTATTTTTCATTGCTAAAATTTAAAAAAATAATAAAAAAAATTTCTAATGAATAATATTCATTTTTGATGATGAAAATATTTTTCGTCACTATTTTAGCAATGAAAGTTTAAGTTTTTACGATGACAATATTTTATTGCTAATGCTACAAATTTTTTCATCGTATTGTTGACTACTTTTGACGATGAAATAAAATTTTTTCATCACTAAGACCTTTTATTATGAGACTTTTTCTTCAAACTTTTAGCAATGAAAAGTTTCATCGTTAATATTTTTAGCAATGAAAATTTCATCTTTAGTGATGAAAAAATTTCATCACAAAAGATTGAATTTCTTTTAGTGAGAATTAAAAAATTAGAGGTTGACAAGTGATTGATTCAAATCAAAAAGGAAATTATAGAAAGAGAGAAGTCTTTACTAAAAAGTCATCTTGTTGAGCTTAAAAAGCAATGTGTTTTAAGAGAAGAAAATTTACAAGAAAGAGGAAGATGTAACAAATTTGTAGCCTTATCTTAGATGATCATAGTTATTGTGATTTTTCTAGCATATAGGCCTAATGCATCTATTTCTCAAAATTACTTATCATAAGGATGTGTCAACTATTTGTAAAACCTGTTAATGGTAATGAAAATCAATTCCTTGTGTTTAAATTGTGATCAAGTACTTTTATAAGTGCTTTGTACTTTAATTATATTTTAAAATTGAAAACTATTCCCCTTCTAATTTTTTGCTCATTCACTTTTGGTTTCAATTTAATTATGTTTCAATGGCATAAATGTAATTGCTGGTGTTTAATTGTTTAATGCCTTGTACTAACATTTAGTTCCATAGATGGAAATAAAATGGACAAATGCAATAATGCACTGAATCCCTCACAAACTCGATTGTGATTTCATTTCAGTTTTATATCTAGAAGCCTGAATATTGACATAATATACAGTGAACAAACAGATATTTATTATTCAATATGCCTGGACATTGAGCCTGATATATCCAGAATACTCCATTTGCCATGGCCCTGGCACCCCAATAACAGCCCTACACGTGTCCTTGTTGAGAGGTGCCAAAATAGCCAACAAACCACTGCACCACGCCGAAGGAGTTCTGGAGTCTTTCATTCGCTAGGCAACAAATTGCTAACTCTGTTCCTCCACTATGCAATTTCAACAAACTTAGGACGTGCAAGCCATTATTTTCTAACAACCTAGGCACACCTCCACGGCCCCTAGGGCAAAAAAATGGCGTGCGTCCTTCGGATGACAGGTACCCATCTTCATTTATAAATTTTAAGTTTTTCAGGATCTTTTATGCAAGTGAACACTTACTTCGCATGCCATCTTTCGGAGACGGACTCTACATGAATTGCATTTGTCTCTCTTACCAAGCTCTAAGCTCTTTTGAATCTATTAGAATACCTCATAGACCATCTAGCACTCGCTAGATTTCCATATTCCACTTGGCATCTATCGGACCTCCATATTCCACCTCTCTATTTGCACTCCGTTCCACCTCATATTCGACTCCACCCTTTGCTAGATTGACCTTGAAAGCTCTAACCTCTTCTATTTGCTTCCATGGGAGATTGACTTAAGCATCGAAGGGTCTATTGCTAGAAACTCTCCCTCCAACATAAGGACTTTCCCAGTCTTTCGTGGTTATGCAGGGCTCAATTCAAATGGTCGATTGAGGACCAGGCGATGGTGAATGCACTCTCCGAAGATCTTGACGAACCCTCTAGAGACCATGGCATCCCTTCTTCCTAACTCCAACTCGGCAGCCTAATCTAGATCATCCTTCCGACAGCAATAGAACAAATATACAATAAAGATATATACTCACTCACTATGTTTGAACATTGAATCAATATACCTGGACATTGAACCAATATGCAATAAACATTGAATCAACACATAGAACCTATAATAATTTCTCACATTCGGTTCATCACATTGAATAATTAACATAGTGAACACTTCATATTTTTGTTCAAAACATTCGATTCATACAACATTCAATTCACACAACATTCAACAGATTGAACATTCAGCTCAAACAACATTCAATTCAATGCATTGAACAATCAAATATGGAAATTACAATATTTTCATTCATAAGACATTAAGGGGAATAATTCAAATCCATACAAGAAAATGTAAATATATACAAGAAAATGATAATATTTACATTCATAAGACAAGCAGATGAGTTTCAAAACTCATTTACATTCACAAAACATTCGGATCATTCAAAACCATGTTCTTAACTCGTTTATTTTCACAAAAACCCCCTACCACTCAATAATAATAGCCATTATCTTCTTTTAGAACCATGCGTACTGAAAGCTTGAGTTAGTGTAGTGCTACCTTGACTTGATATATAGAATGGCTGCATGACCTCCTAGAGTGCTTTGATTTGGTGTAGTACTGCCTCTTATATGACCACCTCCTCTAATATTAAAATTGGATGCCCTAACCATCCTAAGTTCCTATAAAACAAAGTTAAATCTTGTTGGTGATTGTTAAACTATTAACATGACATACAATATTTAGAACTCACTTGATACACAATGCCAATCCCACTACTATTTCAACAGACAAAGGGCCAGAACTAGTATTAGTTCCACACAATCTGCCATGTGACACACTTGCACAAATAACAAGGAGATGACAGGATCCATAACAAATAAAGAACATTAGCTTTTATTTACATCAACATCCCTATTTTTTCCTTTTTTACTCTTTTGAATTTTCGGTCAAGATCTATTTGGCCTTTTAAAGATCTTGTAATTATGTACAAATTATATACAATTTGAGCATCTTATAGAATGATACCTCAATCTCACTATAACCTATTTTTTAAGCTCTTCAAGGTTTCTCTTCCTGCTCTTTTTTGGCCTCCTAGGTTGCTTCTTCATTATAGGAGAATCAAGAAGTTCAAAGTTGGTATTCACCCACTATTCCTCACTAGGAATATTATAGATCATAGTCTAATAAATCTTTACATAGGTCCTTCCTATAATGATAGCTAACATACCTCTCATGCTACTGCTTTGATGCATATTACAACAATTGTATGCTTGCAAGGGCTTCCTATGAGTTCCCATGTGTAACAGCTAGAAGATCTGTTTAAGTCAACACAAAAAGTCCTATTACCACAACTAACTTTGTAAATCAAATTCCCATATAAACACAAATTTGAGGCTATTTTGTTCTCTTCTGGCCTTTGTTCACTTGATGTGATTTTCAATCTAATGCTCATACTCCCATCTCTTTGCAACTAAAACCTCTGCATAAGGATAGTCCTATTCCACTTTATCATTGTGAGTATTGGTTTATCCCTTGCCTCCAATATATATTAATTAAAAGACTCACATAAGTTGTTCACTGCTAGATCTACCTTACTGCTTGGGCTGAATGTGTCTTGCCCATATCTACTTATGCCAATTACATAATCATTAGTTGACTTACCTTTCATTTTCAATGTGTCCATGGTCCTATTGAAATCAAACTCTATGTATGCAAATACTACCTCATACAAATCATCTTTCAAAGCCTTATCTCTCTACCCTTTATCTTTGAATTTGTTATACATATGCCACATGCACATTCTTTGCTCTGCTGCAAGACCACACTATCAAAAGCCTCTTTCAAATCCTGCAAAATATCAAGAAAAAATAGATATTATTGATTCAAAAAACATCAAGTATTAGAGAAATAGTGCATACTTTGTATCTATCCGACATGAAAATCTATCCATGCTACTCTACTATGCTAATGTGGCCTAATAAGTACTCCAAAAAAAACTCCCATAAGCTTCTTGTCTCACCTTCAACAATTACATATGCTAAAGGAAAAAATTTATTGCTGCATGCCATCTTTTTCCACTACACTGAAAATCTGTCCATCAAATTTAGTCTTTGTAAAACATTCATCAAAACTTATAAAAGGCATGTACCATCTTAGAAACCCTGCTTCTATGCTTCTAGATATATGAATAATCTTTGAAATGTATGGTGCAAAGTCCTCTCAAGTCTATCTACATCCACCTTTATCCAACTATTAGAATTATGTTTTGTCAAAGTCTAGGTATAGTCCCAGACTCTAACATATTGCTCTCTGTTATATCCAAATATATCCTTCATAGCTTGCTTCACTTGATATGGCTAAGGTAGGGTTGACATACTGCATGGATATTAAAGTTATTTTCAGTCTCTTTGAAAAGATCATCTCAAGTTTATACTGTGATCCATGAATCAGATAGAGAGAGAAAGAGGAGGTAGAGAGAGAAATTCTAGAGAGGAGAGAGAGAGGCCTTCTTTCTCATTTTTTTTCTTTTTCTTTTCTTTTCTTCTGTTCTTGTTCTTCTTCTTTCTTTCTCTGGCCAAACAGAGAAAGAAGATGGATGGTGGCTAGTCATTGTTGGATTGACAAAGGACAGTAATAATAAACAGTGGACGACAGTGGGGCAAGGGACAACTGATGGCTAGGACCGGCAAACCAACAAAAAAAAAAAAAAAATACAGCTAAACTGAGGCCCTTTGCTAGATTATCCTCAGGTCCCTGCTCGTTCACCGGTGGCTAGGGCTCTGGCATAGGCCAGAGGCCATCATGAGGAATAGGTTGAAGGCTTTGGTGCTGAGTACCGATGTTGGACATAGCTGAAAAAGGAAGAAAAGATGGGCCCAAAAATAAAGGATTTCTTTTTCATAATCTTCCAAGCAAAACTAACAGCCGGTGGCGATATGCACAACCATAGAAAGAATGAGAGAAAAGAGAGGATGTGAGATCAGAGCCTTACCAAGATTCAAGCAGCGTCTTGGCTTCAATTTCCACTAGGCACAAGAATGGGATGTCATGATCTTAAATGGGAGAAAGGATGAGGAGGACATGCGATGATCGCCAGTAGAGGGCTATATGAGGGTTATAGAGAGTCTAGGGTTTAATTGCCCTAGAACTCTAGCTTCTTCTCGAAATCAAATAGAGAAGAAGGCTCTAGTGTTTCTTTTTTTTTGACTGCTTTAATATTCATACGGTAGATTGGGTTATCACAATTGGGCTATAAAGCTCACTCTTTTTTTTTTTATCCTTTAAAATGAGTAAGGTTGCTAGCAGTAGAAAGTGATCCATGCATCGGAGATTGTATTAGCAAGCTTGGAAGCCTTTGCAATATATCTATAGTTTATTAGTTAATTAATATTATTGCGGACTTGTAGCTGATGATTCGTGAATTTTAAGATTTTAGGATTTAGAAACTATATACCAACAACTTGTTTCTTTATTCAATTTTGTTACCCTAGCTTATGCTTGTACCAAGTTCTCTAGTTTAATTCTTACTTCCACTATTGCTCCTTGCATGGGCTAAATGGTTTCCCACTCCCCGCTCCATCTAGTGATTTTACGTTTCAGATATTTTCCCACGAACTGGATTTCCTTCCCTTAACCCAAAATTGCTGGAACAACAATTCTTGCCCTTCCCAAGAGCGTCGGAAGGAAAAGTTAGGAATATCTCCCCAGCACGGATGCTTTGGTGAGTGATGCTTGGCGGTCATTGGATTGCATTGTGATCTAACCAAATTACCACTCCTTAATGGGTTTTTCCCTTTTTTTTAGTTCTTCGGTGGTACAAATCTTTGATGGTTTAACATTACCAAATTCTATTGCTCTTCACCCACTTGTTGATCATTTGTTAATCCCTTGTGGTTTAATCGAGCTCTCAGGTCTTTTAGACTTTAGGTAAGTAGCATCAAATAATAACAATAGTGAGACCATCACAATAATGCATGATCCCAAAATTGCTACGTACCTTGCGACTTTAAGAATATTATGCAAACGCTGCTATTACTAAAAAATAATTATTGAAATCCAGCTTAAAGTTACAGCTCTTGCTGGGCTTCATTTTAAATTAACAATTGCTGAACTTAATCAGACTTGTGTTGTGGCGCCATTTTCTTTCACGTCCAAGGGTGTCTTTCTGTCAACTTCAGTTGGTGTACTTTTATCTATTTGTTCTTTTCTCTGTCCCCAGAGAACACTATAAAGGCCTCCAACCATAAGAAGTCCACCTAAGACACTGCATGCAACAAACATTGAAGAAGTAAGCAAAATTCCACTGTATGCATATTAGAAGTTGAACAAGGAACTCAGAACTAGATTATCAAATGACACCTTCCCAAATTAACTAATTCTCCCAAGAGAAAATATGAGCACACGATTGTGATAATCAGAGTTAGTGGAGTGGACATGGCCAAGAAAACAGGGCCTCTCTTGTCAATGACCCAAGACTGCAAGTAAACTGCAACTCCTGTGACAATTATTCCCTGCATATATGATTTAAGAGTTAGATTTAGTCGTAGCAATAGTTAAAAACAATTTTGAAATTTTTTATATCGAAATGTTGATAATCTTTACACAAATAAATTACAACTAGAGGCAATAATATTTGAGATCTAGTCCTACAAAATTTATATGCAACATAACCCATGTTCTCTCTCTCTCCCTCCTTCCTTTTCTTTTTCTTTTTTTTTTGAAAAAAATGAGGGGTTTATCCCCCAACCAGCCACCTGGATGTAGGCGGGATTCAAACCAAGGTCACTAGATACAATAGCCCACTGACTATATTTGAACTATACTTTCTCGGAGATCTAATATGTAACACATGAATTGTCTCAGCACTCTCCAGTCTTCTCAACAAGAAATTAGGGGAAACAAATCAAGTATCTTCCAAGGGTTAAAGAATGAACATAGCTAAGGAGTTCACAAAATGAGCACTAACTCTCTTTCATTATGCAAGACTACTTTGCTTGAGCAAAAATAGTTCACCAATCCCAAGCCCTCTCAAGTGGTGCCCCTTAGTTACAAGGAGAAATGTCAGTGCACGAACAATGTGTCAAGTGCCCCTTATAGACTTCTTCCCCTCCGGCAGGAGATCTGATCATAAATCTGCTTTAAATGAAGGAAAATTTCAATGACAAGTTCAGGGTCAGCTTGAGAAATTGCTTTCTCATGGTTATAGTCAAAAAAGGAACCAAATTCAAACCAAGCTGCAACACTTAGCCGTGGGTTTGCAAAGACAAGTATTGACTCTGCTCAACTTTAAGATCCAAGGACAAAGCAAATGAGCCAAGCTTGAGCACACCTTCATTATGATCTGGCTGTGCTCGACCAGTCAACTACTCCATTCATCTATTTAATCCCTTGAGCATTCAGGGACTACTATGAAAGCAACTATTCCTGATATGGCTTATTAAGGGAATAACGTTTTTTTTTTTTTTTTTTTGAATGGAATTAAGGGAATAATGTACTTGTACCAAAGGAAGGGTGATTTGCCAACATGTATGTTTTCAGACGACAATTTTTCACCCTGGCATAAGTTGGACTGCACTCAGCCATTTTGAGAATAACAGCCGGAATGCCACCACTCTTGAGTTCAAAAGCAGAATCTTCTCCAAGCACATACTTATCTTAGTCTTGAAGTAGATTGTCCCAAGTCTTGTTTTCTGAGAATATGGTGGTTATTCGCCACCGCTCATGTTGGCCCAAGACCTCTCACTTTGGAGAGCAGGGTGCACTACCATTGGCTCAGATGATGCCAAGCATTGTTGCTGAAGTTACCAAGTCTTGAAGTGCATTGGTTTTATCTGCAGAAAGATGGGCAAATATACTTACACAATAAATGACAGAGACGAGGCCAACGTCCAAACCCAACTTCCACCGAGAAAAGTCTCTTTCGAATGCTAGAGCAATGAAGAATGACTGAAAGGTGCTAAACAGACACTGGAGAGTGGTGAATGTAAGCTTGGAGGGGTACTCCTTCAGCAAAGGTGCCTAACATTAGGAAGTATTGCACAAATATAAGAAGTCTATATTTATGTAACCCAATTAGGGGCTGGAAACTGCAAAGTAACGTTCTCCAATGGACTCAAATTAATCCTGATGGAAATTCTTAGTGATACCTGAAGCACCATCCACAGAGACCATGCTGAGTTGGAAATGGTCATGAGAAAGGTTCCCAATACCCAAGTCCTAGATGAATGGGTGTGAGGATGATTGGTTTCTCTACTTCCATGGCCAAGGAGGTGATGATGATTCAAAGTTTTGATGTGAGGTCCTTTGAAGAAGGCCATCTCCATAATACCAGCCAGGCAAAGAAGTACCCCAGACACTTTCATAATCCCGGAGAGCCTCTTTAACTTGACAGTCTCCTGGCTGTTGTGAATGGATATTGATTAGTTGAGATACATAACCATATCTCTTACATGGTGCGATAACAAGCTAGAATATCTATGCCGTATTTGAATGCAAGAATTTAGTTCTTTGGATATGTTAATTCTCCTTCATTTAGATGCTGTCTTACTAGGTACTTATGTGGCAAAATTAAACATAGTATTTTCCTCATTTAAGTCGTGCCCTGTTGGTGCCATTTGGAAGCAGGGTATCAGAACTGGTGAACATGGTTGGATGGAGATTAGTGGAGAGCTGATATGATCCAACACCTCCATGTATTGTGCCATTCATTATGTGAAAACAAAGAATAGACATAATATACAGGGGGCATTGGATCATATACACAAAACACAATCAACATACAACCGAGTGCTGGCCATCAGTAGTGGCGATCTATGCCCTTTCAAGATTACAGAAAAATGATACCTGGGAAACCGCAGTCAAGTGATTATATTAGCCTATAGAGATAATAATTCTGAAAGTTTTCATGCAGGCCAAACTCAAACCACAAACCAAAGGTCATGTCTCGTTAGAATCCAAGGTGTAATCTTTCCCATTTAATGGTCCTGATTGTTGGGCATACTGTAGCTGTGGGGAAGCAGAAAACAGTTGAAAACTTCAGGACATATAAGCAAACTGATCAAGTCATACCCAAGTGTTACGGCCACAATAAAGGTTACCACTGGAATGGAATTCATAATTGCAGATGACAAGGTTGCTGAAGTGTAATCAAGAGCTACAGAATATATGATCAAGGTGGCAGTGACCCTAAAACAAAAAGGTAGAGTGGTTAGACAACTTTAAGATAATGTTTAAAATATAGTAAATTTATAGCTTACCTAATTAGCAGACTTATTA
Organism: Elaeis guineensis; assembly: GCF_000442705.2. Classification (NCBI taxonomy): domain Eukaryota; kingdom Viridiplantae; phylum Streptophyta; class Magnoliopsida; order Arecales; family Arecaceae; genus Elaeis; species Elaeis guineensis. Next base: position 14,921,382 of record NC_025993.2, on the reverse strand, counting down.
TAAAACAATGCAAAAGTGTGCGCAAACTTTTGTGTGTGTTTGTCTGTTTCACAAAAAAGCTGAATGCTGAACTAATTCTGCTAGGGAAATTTTTTTTTGTTTCTTGTTTAAGACTTGAGAAATGATTCCATGTAGAAATGTACAATTCAGTCTAACTGAAAGGCATCAATCGAAATTAGTCCAATAATCTTACTATCCTAACTTGGTCATCAAAACCATTGTGAAGAAAGACAATAATTGTTGATATATCTAAAATACTCCATCCACCGTGACGCTGGCACTCCAGTAGCGGCTCTACGTGTGTCCCTATTGATAGGTGCCAGAATAACCAACAAATCATTACCACATGGATCTTCTTGACCATGCTAGAGGAATTCTGAAGTCTTCCGTCTAGTAGGTGACAAACTGTTAGTCCTACTCCATTACACGACCTCAACAAACTTAATATGTGCAAGTCATTATTTCCTAACAATCTAGGCCTGTGAGAAGTACCCACCTTCATTCATAAACATCAAGTTTTTTGAACCCTTCAAAAAAGTAAACACTTACTCTGCATTCATATGCACTGGATTCGTCTCTCACCTACTCTGAGCTCACCTCGAAATCCACCCATCACTCTTAAGGACCATCCAGAGCCATACTCCATGTAATATCCAACCCCAACTAAAATAGCTCAAAATAAAATAAATAAATAAAAAGAGGGGGGTTTTAAGATCAGTACATGCTCTGCACGTGCTGGAAAAGCTAGAATAATATGGGAATTGGGGGAAAAACGTGAAGAAGCTCTTCCTCGGATGAGAGTCCTAATCCACCCAGAAAATTGAGTTAAAAACAAACTCAAATTCCCCCATAAAAACCCTATTTGAAGGTCCTTAATCCCTTGATTTTTCCTCATTGGGAATCACCGAAGTTCGCCATTCTTCTTTTTCTTTGTTCTTCTTGATATAGCAGAGGTTAATCTTGTTTTCACCATTGGAAGTCAGATCAAGACCCATCCAAACACTAGGTAAATCTTTTTAACTATCTTCCCAATGTTCTCCATAGGTTCTAAGCTTGGATTCTTGCTGAATTTGTTGTCAAAAAATCGTAGAAAAATCTGATTTTGGAACCCCTATTTTTCCCATTTTTGTTCATAGTTTTTCGCCACCAGAACTCAGATCAAATCCATCCAAAAACCAGGTAAATATGTTCCATTATCTTTCTTCAATCTTTATGGGTTTTAATCTTGAATTTTGCCAAATTAATCTGCTGAAAATCCCTTGAAATTTTCTGTTTCCCCTATTTTTGCATTCCATCTCTGATTTCCGTCGCCGTGAGCTGCCGCCGGTCGCCGGATCTGACCGGTTGTCACCGCCGGGGACTGCCCCTCCAGCCGTGGTGGTTGTTGGCTGGGGGGAATACCTCCTTGTTCGGAAACAAGGGGGAGCACCCCTGAGTGAAAGAAGAGACAGGATCCCGTGGAAAAAAAAAGGGCCCTATCTTCCATGAAAAAAAAAAACAAAAAAAAAAACAAAAAGGAAAAAGAAAACAGGAAGAAGGAGATTTTCTCTCTTTCCACTCTCTCTGCTCTAAAATTAAATCCCAATTTTCTCTCTCTAAAAATTTTATTTCCTCTCTCTATTTTTTTTTTCTAGATCTTTCCTCTCTTTTGATGGATTTTTTTCTTTATGAAATTTTTTCTCTCTAAGCTTAGTCCAATGAAAATTTTCTTTTAATGATTTTGATTCAATCCAAACAAAAAGAGTTTTGATATGCGGTCGCGTATCTGCACCCATCTTAATCAGACCAAATATCTCTAGATTTGATCATCCATAATTTTTATTGAACAATCTATATACTAATTTAATTTAAATCATCTTGAGTCAATCGATCGGATTATCGGACAATATCGTTTGATTAGTCTTGGTCCATCTTTTTAATTTTCTCTCCTCTGATATTTTCTTTGTAAATGATTTATGAACCCAGTGAATCCGATCTGTTATTTTGAATTGAAGTTGATTTTAGGAAGGGATTTTCCACTGCTCTATTAGTTGGACAGTATGCTCTCACTATCCGAATCTTTATTGAGAATCCTAAGATCTAATCTTTGTTAATATCTATTAAATCATTATATTTTAAGTAACTCTAATTAGATGAAGTTATTTAATGAAATTGTTCCTTGACCATTATCATCGGATAGTTTACTAGCTTCCATCCTAGCTCTTGTGAGATCCTGTTAAATTTGGTCATCCTTAATTCTAGTGTCCGGCTTGCATCCCACTTTGACCTTCAATGATATAAGATTATCGGAACTGATTGATTTAGGATCGTTTGGCTTCACCATTTGATTGGCCTATCTTTGATCTATCTTGATTCAAATATGAAGCCATCCTAATCGTATCCCTAGTTGGGTTATTTCGCTTTCTTGATCTGTTTGGATTTTTTTAGATTGCTTATCGATGGACTTCTAAAAAATTGATTAATTAATTGATTTTTGATTGTTTTGGAATAGGTCTATTCGACCTGTTTGATTGAGGTCAAATTCTAAGGTAAGGCAAGGTAAGTAACCTAACACTTCAAGTGTGCTTTCTCTTTGAAAAATTATAATTATTTATTTTATTTGATTTATGCTATTTATTTTCAGTTTAATAAATGGGTCAAGCGTGTATTATTTTATTCTAAAAAATAATTTATTTTAAATATATTATTTATTTTTGAGAAATATATTTGAAAAACTTGATTAAGAAACTTGTGAATTTGCTTTTATATATATATTCTTAGCATGACTATGACGTGGCCTTGCCAACGGGGTTTATACGTTGGACCTATCGACTTATAATTTGAAAAACTGATTTTGACACCGAGCCACTGGTGATTAGAATAGTAATATCTATTATCTAGCACTTTGTACAATGTGTTTCTATTATCAGACCCATGCCATTGGATTAATTACGTGGCCATAGCTTGATGTTGAGTTCAATATCAGTATATAAAAATAATTATTTTCAAAGAAATATGTGTTATTTGAGATTTATTCTTTCCGATCAATATTATATGATTTATTTGCTCAGCATGCTTAAACCCCACTTGGATATGTTATGTTACTCACTGAGCTAATGTAGCTCATTATTTTTTTTTATTTTTTAGATCATGAATCAAGATTGCATGGAACTTGGGAGAGCGCGTTAGATCGATTGGAGTTATTTGAGTTATTCAGATTTCTAGCTTAGTTCAACTTAGCTTAGTACAATTTAGTTTGGATATTTGTTTCGGATGAAACATTAAAATTTATATTACGTAAAGATATTTATTATATCAAATGATTTAATTAGATTTTTATTAATTTGGTTTTCAAGGATTAAAATTTTATTACTATTGTCATCAATATTTGATATTTTTATGATTTGATCTGTAGCCTTGTATGCTTGTAAGGCCTACCCTGCAAGTATATGGCATTTGCCACGTGTTCGGTTCGGGGCGTGATACTCTATCTCCCCATCTATACTCCACTTCACCTCATATTCGATCTTGGTCACCACAAATCCTACTTGAAAGCTCAGACCTTTTCTATTTGCTTCAGTTGAAAACTGACTTAGGCATTAGAGGGTCCGTCATCGAGAACCCCCCATCCGGCATGAGAACTTTCTCGATCATTGATGGTTTTGCAGGACCGATTCGTCGGATCGTTCAAGGGCTAAAATCCGATCACACACCTCCGAAGATTCGACCAGCCCTCCGGAGACCATTTTGTTAGGATTTGACGCCTCGAGATTCAGCTCACATTGAGCCCACAGCGAGGTTCGCGGCGAAAAACGGAGTCCAACGAGATTAAGATCACCTGAATCGGAGCTTGGATGGAGGAGATACGAGCTTTTGAAGTCGGCACAAGAATCGAGGCGGCGGAGAACCGCCGGCGACGGACGGCGGACGGCAGCGGCGCGGCCGCAGGCGGTGGCGCGCGGGACGCGCGACCCAGGCCCGCACGGGGGGGGCCCGCGGCCCAAGCGGGCGCGCGGCCTAGCCGGGTGCACGGGCCGGCCCAGGCCAGCGGCCTGCTGGCCCCCTTGCCCCGGTCCACCGTGGACCGGGTGGTCCACGACGCGGCCTGTGGACCGCGTGGGCATTTTCTACACGTTTCTCGCGGTCCACGGTACTATTCCGTGGATCGGAGCGCGATCGGATGGCCCAGAGAGATTGCAGTCTTGATCCGACGGTTCAGGGGGTTTTTTTGGCTTTGTTTAGGACTCCTAATCCCTCTCTAATCAAGTTTAAACTCGGTTTAACCCTTTAAAAAGGTACTGTGACGAAACAGAGAGGTGTGGGGTTCGGTTTTCGCATCGTACAGAGCCGTACGAATCCGAGAAGAGAGAGAGAGGCGAGGGTGCTGAGAGAGAAGGAGCAGGAAGCTCCTGGACAGCGATCGCCAGGCTCTTCAGGGGTTCAGGGGGGTCTCCAAGAGAGAGAGAGCTTTTGTGAGGGGAACTTCAGGTGAGAGAGAATTGGGTGTACGAGGGTTGAGGGTGAGGTCTCCTCTTATAAAATTTTCTTTTTATAGTGAAGTTTGCATGCCCCGTGGAGGCGAGCCCTTTTGTGGCTGATCCACGTATTTTGATTGTTTTTCTTTTATTTTGTTTCTTCTTTCTTCCTGCTGCATCGCGTGGTACTGAAAGGATCTTGGGAGGTGGTGTCCTAGCCAGACATCCACCCAACAAGTGGTATCAGAGCAAGGCGGTACAAGGACACAGATTGCAGTGGTGGTGAGCAAGACTGAAGATGGAGAAAATAGGAACAATCAAGATGGAGATCAACAAGTTCGATGGTAAGAACAATTTCTCCTTGTGGCAGGCAAGGGTGAAGGACGTGCTCATCCAACAGGGGTTGATCGATGCTCTCTTGTGCGATGAGAAGCCGACAACCATGGAGGTGCGGTATTGGAAACGGCTACAGATGCAGGCGGTGAGTACCATCCGCATGTACCTGACGGATGAGGTGGTGATCCATGTGCTGAGCGAGACTTTTCCGACGGTGCTGTGGTCGAAGCTCGAGGAGTTGTACATGGCGAAGTCTCTCACTAACACACTTTTCCTCTGGAGGCAGTTTTACCAACTGCGGATGACTGAGGGACAGAGCATGCAGGAGCATCTGAGCCACTTCCAGAAGATCCTCACCGACCTTCTCAGCGTTGGCGAGAACGTTGAGGAGAAGATCAGGGCACTGGTTTTGCTGGCGTCGCTTCCCTCTTCGTACGAGTCCTTGGTGACTGCTCTTCTAGTGGGGAAGAGCACTATCAAGATGGACGAGATCACCGCGGCGATACTCCAGAACGAGGTTCTCAGGAGGGAGAACCCAGCTTCGAGCTCAGGTGACGGTAGCTCAGCTTTGGTGGCTTCTGGAGGTGCAGGAGGCGGTAGACGGAGCGACAGGAGATCGCAACGAGGGCGGTCCAAGTCCAGGAGGGACTTGAGCAAAACCAGGTGTTACCGGTGTGAGGAGTTGGGGCATCTAGCCAGAGATTGCCCTCAACTGAAAAATCGGACGGTGGCTGCTGTAGCGACAGTCGGCAGCGATTCAGATGGAGATGTCCTGGAGATATCTGACGAGGTATCTACTTCTTCCCAGTAGTGGATATTAGATTCTGCATGCCCCTATCATGTGTGTTGCAGAGAGGAGCAGTTTGACTCCCTGGAGAACAGTGAGGGCACTGTATATCTGTCGGATGGATCGAGCTGTGCGATCAGAGGCATTGGGACGGTCAGCTGGAGGACACATGACGGTGCAGTGAGGAGATTGGAGGAGGTCCGATACATACCCGATTTCAGGCGGAATCTTATCTCACTTAGCAGACTGGATTCGAGAGGCTACAGGATGATAGCTGGTGGAGGAATCCTGAGGGTGCTACGCGGTGATAGGATTGTGCTGGAGGGGAAGAAGGGGAGCAGAGGACATTATTACCTGGCAGGGAGCCCAGTGCGAGGTGGAGCTTCGGGAGCCAGGCGGAGCCCAGAGCGAGGTGGAGCTCCAGGAGGCAGATCGGGCACGAGATAGGAGACTCGGGAGGACGAGAGGCGATGTCACAAGGTGAGATTCCTATTGCCGCAGGATGATGCCCCGAGCAGGTCTCAGGTCAGGAGGAGCACAGCATACGACAGAGATGGGATCGAGCAGCCTGGCTTGACTCCCATGTTTGCCCATCCATGATCAGCAGGCGATTGCCCCAGGGCATGGGGGCGCGGAGATCCAGAAGCTCTCGGAGTTTGGAGGAGGCCGAATATCGAGTCGAGGTGGAGATTGTTAGGATTTGACACCTTGAGATTCAGCCCACATTGAGCCTACAGCAAGGTTCGCGGCGAAAAATGAAGTCCAACGAGACGAAGATCACCTGAATCGGAGCTCGGATGGAGGAGATACGAGCTTTTGAAGTCGGCACGAGAATCGAGGTGGTGGAGGACCGCCGGCGACCGGCGGCGGACGGCAGCGGCGCGGCCGCAGGCGGCGGCGCGCGGGACGCGCGACCCAGGCCCACGCGGGGGGGGCCCGCGGCCCAGGCGGGCGCGCGGCCAAGGCGGGCGCGCGGCCCAGGCGCGCGCAGGCACGGCCCAGGCCCGCGCTGGCGGGCCGGCCCAGGCCAGCGGCCTGTTGGCCCCCTTGCCCCGGTCCACCATGGATCGGGTGGTCCACGACGCGGCCTGTGGACAGCGTGGGCGTTTCCCATGCGTTTCTCGCGGTCCACGGCACTATTCCATGGACCGGAGCGTGATCGGACGGCCCAGAGAGATTGCGGTCTTGATCCGACGGTTCAGGGGGTTTTTTGGCTTTGTTTAGGACTCCTAATCCCTCTCTAATCAAGTTTAAACTCGGTTTAACCCTTTAAAAGGGTACTGTGACGAAACAGAGAGGTGTGGGGTTCGGTTTTCACATCGTACGGAGCCGTACGAATCCGAGAAGAGAGAGAGAGGCGAGGGCGCTGAGAGAGAAGGAGCAGGAGGCTCCTGGACAGCGGTCGCCAGGCTCTTCAGGGGTTCAGGGGGGTCTCCAAGAGAGAGAGAGCTTTTGTGAGAGGAACTTCAGGTGAGAGAGAATTGGGTGTACGAGGGTTGAGGGTGAGGTCTCCTCTTGTAAAATTTTCTTTTCATAGTGAAGTTTGCATGCCCCGTGGAGGCGAGCCCTTTTGTGGCTGATCCACGTATTTTGATTGTTTTTCTTTTGTTTTGTTTCTTCTTTCTTCCTGCTGCATCGCGTGGTACTGAAAGGATCTTGGGAGGTGGTGTCCTGGTCAGACATCCACCCAACACATTTCATCCCTTCCGAAGATTAAACTAGATCATCTTCTTGGTGGCAACAAGTATTGTAGAGATCACATGCGCCTTCTCGAATAGCTTGCCATCATTTCATGGTTTCGACTTATTTAAGTGAACAGTCATGCAAATTTAGCAAGGATGGATGTATAGCTGTGGATTTTGTGCACGCAAGCCCTTTGTTTAAAGGATGTGACTAGCTCATTCACATGCAGGTCAGACAAATGTTTGCAGCTTATAATGTGTTGCAGAACTAATCCAAATGTCTGGACACATGCAACCATGGTGGAGAAAGTTCAGACATGAGAGGACCAATAAAAGTTGCAAACAAGTAGACTTGACGCAGCAAGAAAACATACGGTCAGCCATGTTCGTTATCGCAATTAATTTGATAGCTAATAAAATCTAATTAAGAATTACCATCCCAAAAAACAAAGAAAAACATACCCAAATAAAGAAAGTAGGAATATCTTGAAGCAAAGCTTAAATGGCAGAGGTGGAGCAGTTCTCCTACAAAATATTTGTAGATCTTCAACAATCACATAAGAAAGTGGTGATCTCCAAGTAATTGAAGAAAGAATTACCTTTCCAGGACAAATGCAAAGGGTGCCAAGAATAGAGTGGCAAGCACGAGTCTATAGAGCACAAACACGTATGCGCTCATGCCTCCATTGAAGGCAGCCTTGGAGGTAATATGTAAGCCTGCATATATCGCTCTAACGAGAAAGACGGCCAAGTGGACCTTAGCATTGTTCATGACTAAGACTTCGGCCTAGAAGCTCGGGCAGAGATGGAAGGCCCTCTTATGTAGTTGGGTGTAGGAAAAGGAGAGGAAACTTCGCTTATTCGATGGCTAATCTGGAAGGCAGAAGGTTTACAGAAGTCTTCTGAAATGGATCGGATTCCAAGTCAGCAAAAGCACTTGGTGCCACCAGGATATTATCTCAGTTCATCTATTGACAGTGCAAAGTGCATATTCTAGTCACTGTTAAGCTGTTTCAAGAGAAGAGAGTCTAGATTGAATTCCCGTGCAGCTCATCAAAATATGCCATGTATCCAATAAAAGAAAAGGAGACCAAGTTCCCCATGGCCACCACCACTGTTCCTTCTCTTTGCTGGTGCAAATAAGCAAGTATATGAGCATGCTTTGATTGCACCAAAAAGGACGTACTTTAAAAGCCACAACTAAAGAATTCGCAACAGCAAAAGGAAATCTAGATGCAGTTCGTGACGTGCTCTCCACAGTGCACTCAATATACAAGACGGCAATGAACACTAAAGGCCCGCACTCAACGCAGGTAAGATTCACGGCACATACCTCCTACCCACCTTAAATCTGGCCACCATTGTTGCCGGCCGACAAGTTTGGGCCCATTTATAAAGATACTACCATTCTTTGGAATAAACTGCCACTCAAATATGCGATGCTCTGCAAAAAAGTTTCCAATGGAAGCAAGAATGTGTCCCGTATCTAACTGTTTCTGATATATGCTTTTCATAATGGACTGCTATTTGATGCAGGAGACACGGAGGGAGTTCTACTTTACATCATGATAGAATTTTTAAATGCTAAACGTAAATCATTGCTCTTCCTCTTCTAAACCAGGGCCTCAAGTGTCTTAATCAACATTAAAGCATTGCCCATTAGGATGCTACTGCGCCTTTGGTTTGTTGTGATGTCTCATTGTTGCAACATATATACTTACCTTTTTTTTTTTTTTTTCTGAAACTGTAAGAATATCTGAACGTTGCATTAATCTCTTTTCAGACCATAATGTGTCTCGATCAGAACTATGCTTTTTTAACTTATTTTTCTTCATGATGTTTATAAATATATTTTGTATGTTTATTTGACAGCAAATGTAACTTTTTATCATAAACAACATATTTTAGTGGGTCATGTCTGAGTGTATCTCCATTCGGGAGGTCGGTTCAATTCATATAATAAAATAAGTATGAATTCGTGGGAAGAATGTAGAGACCCATTGTTTTTGGGTTAAACCCAATCTAGACTAGGCTGAACCGGCCATTTGAGCTATTAAACGTGCTAGGCACATGTGAATGGAGAGGAAGACTCCCGATGGGAGTCTTCTTAATTCCTCTCTGAGTTTGATGGGGATCAGGAAGTCTAGGGCTTATCCGAGCTCTAGATCTCGCCATAAATAGGTTGTCCCCTCCTCTTAGAACATCAACTTAATCCCCAATCAAACTGCTGGAACAATCGACAGGATTTCTTTGATTTTCGGTTGCATATTTTTGGCAAGCTACAATTAGTTTTTGCTAAGAAAGAAGTCCAATCACTTTACCAGAGCCAAGATAAGGCCAAGGTCCTTTTTTCTTTCTTCTGGTCAGTAATTGAATCACCATTGCTAGGGTTTTGGCGGTGAGGTGCTGGATTTGTATGGAATATGGCCATCCTCTATTTTTTCTTCCCTTCTTCTCCCATCAAACCGACTGTCGTTGCCAGACATGGGCTATGTTTGGGCGGCCAAGATCGATGTCATCGGAGATCTGTTAGCATCGAGGGTGGTTGCTACTGTCGTTGGGGGTTGCGCCATGGTTGGATGGTTGGCTAAAGCCTTCCACCCATGTTTTCCAAAAAGAGGAAAAAAATGAGGAACAAAAAAGCGAAAAAGAAAAAGAAAAGGGTGAGAGTTTCTCTCTCTTCCCTCCTCTCCCTTCTTTTCACTTATTTTCTCTCTCTATGAGTTCCTCTCTCTAGTTTCTCTCTTTATAATTTTCTCTCTCTTCATAGATTTTTTTCTATAAAAATTCTATGGATAAAGTCTAGATATTCAGTATATTTGGATTGATCAGTTAATTTTGGGAGGGTTCTTGAACCTGCGATGTCATGATCATTTACCATAATTTTTCATCATTCCTAATCATCTACGATTTTTATATTTGACTCTGATCATATAGAGGTGCAACTATCTGCACAAGATGTCGAGCGAAATATTTTATTTTCAAATTTATAAATTGAGAAATTCATCGACTACTATGTTTGAGTGAATCATCGATAGAGATCAAGGTTTTTCAATACAACCATCTACATGATTATAGAATTATACTTATAAATGTTCTTCTCTAATTGTCGTATGTTTTATATATACTAATGTGTATTATGCTTTAATAAGTTGATGTTGCATGGCTGTGATTAATTGTTGTCTAATCATTGATTTCATATTGAGTAAAGAATTTTATGATTTAACATAATTAATGGGATTTGGGTAGCATGTAGGTTAGCCAATCATGCAAAAAATATAGTGTATATGTTGGATCTATCTTCGATTGGGTTACGATATTATTTTTGTCCTGCCATAGGCTGGAGCATAACCGTGACTAATCTAATACTGAAAATCAGATTATGAATTTAATAGTATGGATGAAGCATAAGTGGTATTTGGACTGATTGGCCATACAAGAAATATTGTGTACATGCTGGGTCAGCCTTGGGCTGGGGCACAGCATTGTGTTTAGCCAACCATGAGCTGAAGTATAGTTGTAATTAGTCCAATGTTGGAAAGACAATTATAAAGCATGGGAAAAAAGAGCATGTGGATTAGTGGGCTATGTGTGAAATGTGGCATATCAGCCGCAGGCTAAGATGTTTTAGTCTACCATAGATTGAAGTATTATTGTGACTAGTCTAGTGCCAAAATCAGATCAAGATAATGAACCATATCTAATTGAAGGGTATCTAGATAGTCGGCACATATGAAACCTGGCAATTGTTATATCAGCCATAGGCTGAGATGTTGTTGCCAGGCATGGGCAGAAATATGGTGTGTGTTTGGTTGCCATGGGCTGAAGCATGAGCAGGTCTAGTCCAGTGCCAGAATAATAATATTATCTATATTAGAACTATATTAATCAGTTAATGATAAGTAGTCTCATTGAATTACTATCGAATAGAGTTGTTGATTGGTGATATATGGTGTGTTTAATAAAATTGTACGTGATGATATTATTCATTTATCAAATTGATGATAATGAATCTTATTATTTTCCTATCAATTTTATATATTTGTTAAAAGATGTTTCATAGTCACGCTGGTGTGAGTTTGAGGGATTCCTACTAGACTGTAAAGCTCACAACCATTCTTTCTTTTATTTTTTAGAGTTGCAGGATACATGGTTTTGGATGGGTTTGACCTAGAATTTGAGCAATGGTGTGATCTCATAGGCCTTGCATGATCCTTAGGACTTTACTTTAAGGTTCATGTGGCTTGTGTTATATGGTCAATCTAAATACTGGATTTGGAGTATGACAAAGAAAGATTTGACTCGACCTACAAGCTTGATCCAATAATACAGCTTTATCATTGTGAAAGAAAATAACCAGAAAAATGCAAACCGCATAATCCAAAAAATCCAACACACACTCTTTTTTTTTTTCCTAAGTTATGGAAATAGGAGCTAGCAGGGTGCTACCCCCTGTTTACTAATAAGAGCAAGAAACAGATGTTTACAGTTGGAGCTATATGGTTAAAAGGAAACAAATAAAGCCAAGAAGCCCCATGACGTATGTTAGGCACAGAACCGCCAGAAAATCAGTCACTTCTAGAGTGTTTAAATGATTGACTTCTACTCCGAAGGTCATGGTGACTTTATTCAGTTTTCTTCGAACAGAGGCGTCCCCATCTGGAATGAAAGCAAGATCTTTTGAAGCACCGAGTGGACACTGCCTTGTCTTCCTCCAAACCTCCCAACACACAGCAGCCATCAGTCCAGAGCACATGAATAGTCACAACATACAGATCTTTTGGGTAAAGGACATCTTATCAGCAGGTGATTAAGTGATTCTACAGAAGATCCACACAAGACGCATACTAAGCTTACATGCCATCCTTTCTTAGCAAAAATTTCTCCGGTATGCAATTTGTTCCCCAAGGATAGCTATAAGAAGACTTTCACTTTTTCCACTGGAGCAGCAGGCCAAATGACTGGCATACGTTCACTAAAATTAATAAAATTATATAACAGCCAGCAGGCGCTGTGCAAGGGATAGATATTCTGCTTATTTAATATTATATACAGAAATTAAAGATAGAATGCTTTTAAAAATATCTTATAATAGTATTTCTCTTAATAATAGATCTAACAAAATAATATCCACAATACTGATAACAATCTATATTCTCCAAAATACTCAACAAGTAAAAATTTTAAGAATGACTCAAAGGGCCTATTTAGTTGGGGATAATCTGGCATGAAAAAATAAATATGATAACAAATTATCATATTTAATATAAAAAATAGATAAGGGAGATAGTAAAATAAATGATCGATCCCACATCTATTTTTTTCGAGAGAGGAAATACAATAAATACGTTCGAGGGCTGCTATTTATTTTCTTATGCTGGATTACCGAGTGGAGATAATCTTAAAATATCATTTTTTGATGAAAATATCCTCAACTATATTATTTTAATATTATATTAATTATATTAATATATGTTATATTAATAATAGATTAATATATTATAAATATATTAATATATTTACTAACAAATATTATCTTTTTAGAAATAATTAACAAATATTTATTAATTATCAATAAATCAAACATAAGATTTATTAATAATTAATATATTTATTTATGTATCAAAATTTATTTATAATAAAAATATATTTTTTAATATATAATTAATTTAAAAATATTTATTAACTCATGTAAATATATTTCAATATTCAAAATAGTCAGTACTGATAATGTTTATGTAAGTGGGCCATAAATGGCCAACAAATGGACTGAGAAAATATTATTATTTCAATTATATATACAATGATATTATTGAGAATTTAATATTATTTTCATATAAAATTATCTCTAACCAAATATAGTAATCTTTTTTTGATATCATTTTTCTGAATAGTTTTTTCACAAACTAACTGTGGTAAAATTTATTTCCTCTATAATTAGTCTTTTAGATAATAATTTTCAGAAATCATCGGATTGTCCCGTAATCTAACATCCACCAACTAAACAGACCCAAAGGATCAAAAAATCATATGCTATAAAGATCTCTTACGTATATACTTAAGTGACTAGCATATCTAATAAGCAAAAGCATACTATACTATATATAATTTGAAAATCCAAATTATTGATCTTAACCTAAGCATTTTAAATATGAAACAAAATCCAGTCAATGGGATGCTTCTAGACGATCAATCAAATTAAAGCATAGTCCCAAAATGTACATTGCTTTTCAACTTATCATGGGGCTTGTGCTTTTAACTTGTAATGGCCAACCAAGGATTCAAAATTGATGTTGCCTTTAAGGCCATCAGAAACATGACTTCGCTATATAATCAATTTAGAAACCAAAACTCCAGATGAATGGTATAGGTTTTAATTTTAAAATCTATTATCAATTTTATTAGAAAGTATCTAGGGTCAAATGCTGTTAAAATCATGGTTGCTTCACTCTCTCTTAGTGTTGGTATTGTCAAACAAGTGAACTGTTCACGAGCCAACATATATCCAACTCGAAATTTAGCTCAACTTTATCTCATTAGGTTAGTAAGCAAGTTGGCTAGTTCTATGCTTAGGTTGTTTGAGCTTGACTCGATTTAGATAAATTATAAATATAAAATTAGTTTATATAGTTTACTATTATTAATTATTAATTATTTAAAATACTATTAATATTATTAATATTATTTATTTAAAATATTATAAATTAAAATTGTTAAGTGTAGAATATATTTTAACTGGCGCTATATTGCTTCAAAAATCAAAAAATGTACACACACACACACACACACACACACACACACACACACACATATATATATATATATATATATGTATATATGTATATATATATGTATGTATGTATGTATATATGTATATATATAGATGTATATATATATACTATTAATATTATTAATATTATTTATTTAAAATATTATAAATTAAAATTGTTAACGGTAGAATATATTTTAACGGGAGCTATATTGCTTCAAAAATCAATAAATGTACACATACATACATACATATACATATACATACATATATATATATATATATATATATATATATATATATATATATATATATTTATATATATTTATATTTCTGTGCATGTGTGTGTGTGTGTGCTTACATGTGTGTCTACATATATATACATATATATATATATATACATACATATATATATATACATACATACATACACACACACACACACACACATATATATATATACATAAATATATATATATATACACATATATATATTTACATATATAAATACACACACACACACATATATATACGTATATATATATATATATATATATATGTACATATATATATATATGTACATATATATATATGTACATATACATATACATATATATATATATGTACATATATATACATATATATATATATATGTACATATATATATATATATATGTACATATATACATATATATATATATATATGTATATATACATACATACATATCCTAATCACTTGTATCATAGTTCCTAAATGATCATAACCTAAGCTCTGATACCACTCTGTCATGCCCCGAATCCAACACCCGGATCGGATACGTAATGACCGCACACTCCTTAGAGCAAGCCCTAAAGAACATACAAGGTCAAAAATAATTCATTCAACCTCAATATCTATAATGTCTAATTTCAATAATAATTAATAAAATTTACATAATTATAAATTAATTTTTTTTAATTCTCTGATCAGGTATCAATGACACTCTATCTATTCATCTGCTCACCTACAAATCCAAAGCATAATCAATCATAAGCATCCTGTAACTCTGAGAAGAAAAAGAGAAATGGAGAGGTGTGAGCTTTACAGTCCAGTAAAAATTTTCATATCACACCAATATAATAATATAATCTAAAAATAAGGATAAACAATAAAACATAAAATCTCATATTCAATATTCAGAATACTGCAAATATCTATAAATTATCTATCTTGTCAAAAGAGATGCATCATCATATGTTAATGGGTGAAACACTTTTATTCAGTATTAATTTCATGTCTTATTTTCTATTTCTCTTTTCATAATCACATGATCTTTAACCTTTTTTTTTTGACTTTGGACTAACCAGGATCATGTGACGATCTTTATCAGATCAAAATATTCATAATCTTTCTCGGATCAAAATATCCATGATCTTTCTCGGATCAAATTATCCATGATCTTCCTCGAATCAAATTCTTCCACGCATAAGCCTATGGAGGTTGTTTCACATAACAAGGCTAGTTCAAGCCATATCCTTTTTATCTAATTATTATATGTTGATTTCATCAAATCAATTCTAATTTATAGTGTAATCAAAATAGATATATCATGCACATATAATCATGCCATCAATCATGAATTTATATATATTGACATAATCCATACTCATGCTTAAAAATTATATAAGCAAATAATGGTGTCTTCGGCATAGCAAAATCATCGATCATGAATTCAACAATGCAAAACCAACTATACAATACTAACAATAAAATAGCATATATAATGGTGATCATGTACGGAGATTTTTACCTCCACTGATGATTGATCCAAGCACAAGAATCAACAAACTCTTTGATTTATGAATTTCGAAAATAAGATATTCCACTCAACACCTTATGCAGACAGTCACTTCTCTACATGACCAGAATTAAATATAAAAATTATATATAAAAAAATTACAGATAAACGATCTGAATAACATAAATCCAGGACCTCTCCTAGGATTAACCAAAATTGAGATTTGTCTAAGTATCTGGACCCTCCACTAGTCCATACGATTTTTAGTGAGAGAAAATTCATAAAGAGAGAGAAAATTTTAGAAAAAAAAATTTTAAAGAGAGAAAATAAAAAGAAAAAAGTAAAGAAAGAATCTTCGTATCCTTCAGTTGAGAAAATCATGATCGAGATCATCAGAGATCATATCAGGGTGACTCAATATGGATTAACCATGATCGATGTTATAAATTTTGAATAAGGATCGGACTGGGATCCAACCAACTGTATGAATTTCAAAGCAATTTCAGATCATCTTGTTTTTATCTCAAATTTGTCTTAGGATCCATGATGCAATTAGAGAGAGAGTAGAAAGATCCTAGAGACAAAAAAATCCATAAAAAGAGAAAAGGTCTAGAAAGAAAAAGTAGAGAGAGAATCTAGAGAGATGAAGTGAAGAAAAAAGTAGAGAGAGGAAAGAGGAAAGATAGAGAACTCTCTATCATTTTCTTCCCTTTTTTTCTTTTTTTTTCTTTTTTTTTTCTTCTTCTTCTCTTTTTCCCATTTTCTTCTTTTATTCTTTCTTTTATCTTCTCTCTCTCTTTTGTTGGCCGCATCGAAGAGGGACACAAAGGAAGGGGCTCGATGGCTCGGGCTTTGGCGAGAGTGGCGGCACAGTCGGAGGTCTGACAGTGGCGGCCGACAGCGAAGAGTAAGAGATCGCCGACAGCGAGGCTCGACCGATGGGGGATTTTAAAAAAAATTCGAAAAACAGGGGACCCGCCCCTTTTTTTTTGTTTTTCGATCATTGGTTGGTCGCCGGCAGCCAAGGCCTCTCTGAGATGACAGGTAAAGGGGTGGAGATCCAAACCTAAGGGTGAGATGCCGCAAATGATGGTGTCGGTGGCCGAAAAAGAGAGGAAGATAGCCCGGTCGAACAGAGCAAAATAGGGGTTCTTACCTTTTCATGGATTTTTTCGACGATCCTGACGGTCGGCGAGGGTCTAAGGCCATGGAGAGAAAGAAAAAGAGGAGAGGAAGAAAGGTCAGAGCCTTACCTGAGCTCCAGTGGCGTCTCCGACCTCTGATTTCTGACGAACACACTAATGGGAGGCCGCGGCTTCAACAGAGAAAAGAGGAGAAATTAAGCTCGAAGATTGCCGGTGGTGAGTCTTAAGGAAGGGGGAAGAGTTATTTATAGAGAGCCCTAGGGGCCCGGTGGTCCTAAAACTCCCATTTCATTCAGGATTCATCGGAGAAGTCTTCCTGTTCTCTTTTTATATATATATATATATATATGGGCTTTGATGGTTTGGGCTTGATCCAGGGCCCAAATGGGCCGGGTATTACAACATTACCAATTCCTGTGGACATAATTTCAATGCCTGGAGTGCGATCAATGCTAATGAAACATCGGGTGGACTCTTAACAGTTTGGAAGAAATCTCTGGTTGATGGGTTAAGCTTCCATGAAGGAAACTATTCTCTCAGCACACTGTATCATCTCCGACAAGATTCTCTGGACCAATCACAATGGCTGTTAACTAATGTCTACGGGCCCAACGACCACTGCAAGAGATCAGGTTTTTTCAATGAATTAGCATCCATTCGGAGTAAATGGCAGGGGCAGTGGGTCATAATCGACGATTTTAACACAATCAGATTCCCATATGAAAGGAAAGGAAACAGTAACGGCGCCTCTATCTCGGAGGTTTTCAATTCCTTCGTGGATAACTTTGAGTTGGTAGAGCTTAGGATGAATCAACTGTTATTCACATGGTCAAATCATTGGGACTCTCCTTCAATGTCAATGCTAGACAGATGCCTTGTGTCTACGGAATGGATTGAGCACCACCCTTTGGCTGTGCTCATACCTCTTCCTAAAACAACCTCTGACCACTTCCCCATCAAATTGAACTTCTATAATCCTCCTCCTCTTAGAAAACCTTTTCGTTTTCAACTTTTCTGGGTCCAGAATTCTAAACTTAAAGATTTGATTGCAGCCTGGTGGAAGACTGCACCCAACTCTTCTGATGCATCTACCACTTTGGTCTTGAAATTGGGATACTTGAGAAGGAAGCTCAAGATATGGAACAAAACAACTAATGAAAACATTCTAAGAAAAAAAAATCAAATAAGAGAACAAATTCTTGCCCTCGACGCTCAAGAAGAGAGCAGAAACTTGTCCCCTGCGGAACAAGGTAGAAGAAAAGCACTTCAGGATCAAATACAAGATATTCCGCAAGTAGAGGAAACTTTATAGAAGCAAAGATCACACGTCACTTGGCTTTTGCAAGGAGATCGTAATACGAAGTTTTTCCATGCTTACGCCAGTGGTCGAAGGAGGAAAAATCTCATTTCAAGCATCGACTGTGGAGGATCTACAACTACCGATCCCACAAAAATTGAAGACGCCTTCTTAAGCTTCTACTCAGAACTGCTTGGTAAAGCCTCTTCAACGACCTCAACGGCAGTTGGAAATCTCTCTATCCAACACAGTTACAACAACCATAGACACTGGATAATCCATTTATAGAAGAAAAAATTTTCAGAGCAATTTCTAGTCCAAGGGCAAGGCTCAAGGCCCTGATGGTTTCCAAATGAATTTTATCAGATTTATTGGGAAATTATCAAGGTTGACATCCTCAAATTTTTCGACTAATTCTATGCTTGCCAAACTGATATTTCAAGACTGAATTATACCTTCATCTCACTCATCCCCAAAAAACAAGAATGCAAATCTGTCTGTGATTTTTGCCCGATCAGCCTGATGAATGGAATCCTCAAAATCTTATCCAGAGCGCCGAGCACCCATCTGTCTAATCTCATTGGTGGCATCATTCCAGATGACCAGACAGCATTCATACATAGACGCCAGACAAGTGATAGTTTCCTAACAGCAACGGAAATTCTCTCTTATAATCAAAAGAAGAAAAATCTAGGTATTCTTCTAAAATTGGATTTTGAAAAAGCCTTTGATTGTGTTAGCTGGCCATTCCTACTAGAAATACTAAAGTGCAAGTGGGTGGACTGCATTCTCACAACAAATAAGGTTGCTTTTCTCCTTAATGGAAATCCATCGAAATGGATCAAAACAAAACAGGGTTTAAAGCAAGGGGACCCATTATCTCCCATTCTTTTTATCCTAGTAACTGATGTTCTGAACCAGATACTTAAAGCTATCAGCTAAAAATGGTCTAATAGCTGGTATGGGCTCTTCATCCACTATTGGCAAAATTACATACTTGCAGTATGCGGATGATACTATCATATTTTCTGACGCAAATCTCCAGCATATTCAACACCTCAAATTTATGCTTTATGCCTTCGAAATCCTTTTCGGCCTGAAGATAAACTTTGATAAAAGTGCACTTTACGCAATTAACCTATCACAAATCCAAGCTAGAAGATTTGCAGTAACGTTGGGATGCAAGCTTGAATGTTTGCCCACCACATATCTTGGCTTTCCTCTGTCAATTGGCCCCATGAAAACAGCTGACTGGAACTTCCTAATATAGAAGGTGGACAAGAAATTGGCCTCTTGAAAGGTAAGCTATTATTTATGGGAGGATGCATGTCCTTGATTAATTCAGTATTGACTTCGTTGCCTTCATATTGGATGTCGAGCTATCTTCTTCCTACAACGGTAATCAACATAATTGATAGAAAAAGAAGGAATTTTTTATGGCGAGGGCATAAGCAATGCAACGGAAGACATTGCTTGCTAAGATGAGAAAATGTTTGCAAGCCAAAGAAGCTTGGAGGTTTGGGTGTTTTACACCTTAGACTTTTCAACAAATGCCTACTACTTAAACGATGGTGGAGATATATGCATGAACCTACAAAAACATGGAGAGAATTCAAAATACATACTATGGCGACATGAATGCTCTTACAGTGCCAATATCACGATCCCATCTCAATCTTGGAAAAGCATCCTAAGGGTCCACCCACTGTTCAATATTTATATCGAAAGCAGATTAGGAAATGGAGAACAGATTCTCTTTTGGATTGACCGCTGGTTTGAAGGAAATTATATGCAAAATCTATTCTCAAACCTCTTTAGAGTACGCTTTCACCGAATATTACGGTCCACAAATTTTTTCACCCTGCAGATAGACAATACAACTTCCGGGAACCCCTTAACTCTGCTGCTAGATCAGAATTCAACAACTTGCAGATTCTTTTAAGATCTATTCATCTTTCTTCTGATATTGACACTCTGCGCTGGAGATGGATAGCCAATGGAATCTTCTCTGTTAGTAGTGCATACAAGTTCTTTATTCATAGTGGGATGACCTCGATCGCATCCCGCGCATATTCTACATTATAGCCTGCACACTGTAAAAAAGAAAGGGAGGGAGAAACATATATATATGGGATATATCTATCCATCCCCATGATTATTTGGTCTCTGCCCATCCCGACCAAAGTTAAAATCTTCATGTAGCTAATCTTTCACAACAAAATTCTCACTGCTGATAATCTGCATAAACATAAATTCCCAGCACCTGTTCACTGTCCTTTGTGCTGTTCTATGGATGAAAACATCGACCATTTATTCCTTGCATGCCAATTTTTCTCTCAAGTTTGGAACATGATCATACAGCAGCTTGCTCTTCCTCCTCTACCACCTACTGTTCAAGGCCTGCTGGGCGATTGGATGATTAATTTAAAAATAGGTAATGATAAAAAGGCAATGTATAGCATACTTTCAGCAATTCTATGGTGTCTCTGGAAGGAACGAAACAAAAGGATTTTTAATTTTGAAGCATACTCCTGTGGGAAGACAATTGAGACTGGATTAGCAGTATTAAAAGGCTGGCTTCAAGTTGCTAAATGGTGGAAAGAAGAGCTGTCTTCACCTTTGTTTAATTTACTGAAGGGTCTGCTAACAAAGTAAAAAAGAGTTTCTGCTAAATGGTGGAAAGAAGTTCATGTTTTCTACCGCTACACAAAAGAGCTGCAACCAAATCACATACACCCTATCAAATCTGTAATTTGTGATTCTGAAAACCTGAAGCCCATGACCACTTTTTATAGTTATTTTCTTTGAACCTGAAAACCTGTAAATTCTCTCTACCATCCTCGAATCTAGCTCTCTCAGCTTGATTCCTTGCTTTGTAAATCCTTTCATGCTTAGTTAAAACCTGGGTGGTTTCCACCTTCCATTTCAATCAAAAAAAAAACTTGGTTTGGAGCAACTAAAAATCAGAGTTTTAGATATATATAGATTGTAAACAAACATCCAAGACCCAAAGTGGAGATGTGAGCATCAACAAGGGAGATTTGTTGTTCTTCTTTTTCCAGGGAAAGAGAACAAAAAGAGAGTTATCCTGTCTAGAAAGCCAAATAGGAGGATAAATGGATGAGAAAGTGTAACTCGAGTGATCAACCACACTAGGCATCTGATGCATCTACTTTTGCCATCTTATCAAGATTCAAATTTTTCTCATTCTTACTAGCTTTTTGACGTAGACTCATGTTGGACTAGGATTGAGACCCAATTAATCCAACTAAAAACTTCAAGGTATTTGATTTGGAGGAATTGGGGTCTAGAATCGGAATGGAAATTGATGACTCTCGTTCCAAGCATTTGGTTGGAGGAATCTCATTTCGATTTTGATTCCGAGGTGAAATAAAAATGGCTCAATTTATCTAAAACTCAATCCCTACTCTTTCCTATGAATTTAAATTTTCATTTCGATTTCGATCACGAACCAAATGCTTCTAAGGATTTGGCTGTTCCAATTCTCATTTGGATTTCGATTCCGATTCAGGTTACGAACCAAACACCTCCTCAATTTCTCACTTATTTGAACATGGGCGCAACCCAATAGATGGATTGATTAGTTCAGGTCCAGCTTTATGCCCAAAGCCCTAACTATTTTAATTACTAGGTTTGGGCATACCCCATCCAATCTGATACCAACTTGAAAATCTTTGTTTTTCTTTTATACAATAAATAGTGCAGTGATATGGTGCTCAACAAGGCTAAGTGTGCTCCATCTGGTGATTTTGTTTTTTAGTTATTCTCCCAAGCAATAGACGTAGGTAATCATATGAAATGGATTTCCTTCCCTTTTCACAAAAGCGCTGGAGTAACACTTCTTCCCTTCCCCAAAAGTGTTGGAAAAAAAGCTAGGAATATCTTGGTAGCATGGATGATTTGGGTGAGAGATGCTTGGGGGTTGTCACGCTCTGAACTCAACACTCGGGTCAGATACGTGATGGCCGCATACTCCTTAGAGCAAGCCCTAAAGAGTATGCAAGGACAAAAGTAATTCATTACAACTTCAACATCCATGATATCTAATTCCAATAATAATTAGTAAAATTTATATAATTACCATTAAAATTCTTTCTATCCTCTGATCGAATATCATGACACTTTATTTATGTATTTGCTCATCCGCAAATCCATACCATAACCAACCATGAGCACCCTGTAACTCTGAGAAGGAAAAGAAAAATGAAGGGGTGTGAGCTTTACAGCCCAGTAAAAATCTCACATATCACACCAGTATAATAATATAATTTAAAAAATAAGAATAAGCAATAAAACATAAAATCTCATGTTCAATATCTAGAATACTGCAAACATCCATAAATTATCTGTCTTGTCAAAAGAGGTGCATCATCATATGTTAATGGGTGAAATACTTTTGTTCAACAATTGTTTCATGTCTTGTCTTTCTTTTTTCTTTTCATTATCACATAATCTTTAATCTTTTTTTTTTCTGGCTTTGGACTAACCAACACTATGCCTCAATTTTTATCCGATCAAATTTCCACTCAAAAGCCTCTCAAGACTGTCCCAAACATAAGCTCTTGGCCGGCTGATCCACATATAAGCCCATGGGACTGTCCCAGGCATAAGTTTCTGGTGGATTGTCCCAGATACAAGCTCCTGATCGGCTGTCCCACATGACAAGACTAGTCCAAACCATATCTCTTTTTCATTTAATCATTATATATTGATTTCATCAAATTAATTTTGATTTACACTGTGATCAAATTAGATATATCATATCCATACAATCATGCCATCAATCATTGATACATATATATTGATATAATATACTCATGCTCAAAAATCATATAAGCAATATAACGGTGTCTCAAGCATAGCAATTCATCGATCTCAAATCCAACGATGCAAAATAAATGATGCAAGACCAACGATAAAATAACATATATAATGGTGATCATCTACAGGGATTCTTACTTTTATCGATGACTGATCCAAGCATAGAAATCAATGTTATTCTTTGACTTATGAATTTTTAAAACAAGATATTCCACTCGACATCTTATGCAAACAATTGTATCTCTTCATGATCCTGATCAAATATAAAAATTATATATGGAGAAATTATCGATAATCGATCCTAATAATACAAATCCAAAACCTCTCCTAGGATTAACCAAAATTGAGATTTATCTAAATATTTGGACTCTCCATTGGTCCATAAAATTTCTATAGAAAGAAAATCCATGAAGAGAGAGAAAATTTTAGAGATAAAAAATTTTAGAGATAGAAAATAGAGAGAGAATCTTCGTATCCTTCAGATAAGGCAATCATGGTCGAGATCATCAGAGGTCCTATCAGGATAACTCAATATAAATTAACCATGATCGATGTTATCAATTTCGAATAAGGATCGGATCGAGATTCAATCTACTACACGAATTTTGAAGCAATCTCAGGTCATCATATTTTCATCTCAAGTTTATCCTAGGGTCCATGATGAAATCAGAGAGAGAGAGAATGACCCTAGAGAGAAAAAAATCCATAAAGAGAGAGAAAAGGTTCAGAGAGAGAAAATAGAGAGAGAATTTAGAGAGAGAAATTGGAGAGAGAAAGGTAGAGAGAGGAAAGAGAGAGAAAGGAAAGAGAGAAAATTCTCTCATTCTTTTTTTTCTATTTTTCTATTTTTTTTTCTTTTTCTCTTTTTTTTTCTTTTCTTCTTCTTCTTTCTTTTCTCATTTTCTTCTTTCTTCCTCTTCCTTGGTCGAACAAGGGGAGGACCAGAGGGAAGGGCACGATGGCTCGAGCTCCGATGAGGGGTGGTGGTGTCTGGTCGATGGCAATAGAGCAAAGAGAGGCGGACGGTGAAGTTCGATCGATGAGAAACTTTGAGAAAATCAGAAAAATAGGAGATCCGCCTCTTACCTCTTATTTTTCGATCATTAGAAGGAAGGCTAGGAGGTAAGGGTCCTATCCTTAAGGTTAGATGCCGCAATCGACGATGTCGGTGGCTGAAAAAGAGAGAAAAAAGTCTCGATAAAAATAGGGGTTCACCTTTCATGGACTTTCTGACGAGCCCGATGGCCGGCAAGGGTGCACATCACTGTGGAAAGGAGAGGAAGGAAGAGGGAAAAGAGGGCCAGAGCTTACCTTCATCTTCGATGAGATCTCCTGCGAGAATTTAAGACGAACATGATGAGGATATCTGCAGCTTCAACGAAAAAATTCGAGAAAAATAAGAAGAAAAATCCGGTGCTCGTCGTGGCTAGCCATGGAGGAGGGAAGAAGAATTTTATAGAGGCCTTCCTAGGGTTCCCAATGGCCCTAGGAGCCCTTATTCTAGTCGGCAAGAGGAGGAAGAAGAAGACTCCCATTGAGTCTTCTAGTTCTATTTTTTTTTTAAGGTGGGCTTAGTGGACCTAAATCTAGATAGACTTATTCTAGGGCCCAATAGGCTGGGTTATTACATTTTGCCCCCTTAAAATAATTTCGTCCTCGAAATTAAGTTATGTTATTGAGATACATACTTATAAATATACACTCATCATGTCATTCTCATGCTTCTGATAATATTTTACATATTATTTATTTCTCATGATCTTGATTTAACAAAATTATATGAAATCTCAAATTTATTTTTTTTTATATTGATTTCTCAAAAAATTTTTTTTTAAAGAACAGTAATATTTTGACCTTGTATTAACATACTACAGTTATTTGTCCAATACATTCCACTTAGAATTCATAATTATCTCAAATTACCTATGATAGGAATTCAGATGTCTAAGATTCTTCTTGACATTATCTATAATGATATAATCTACCGACAAAAATTATCCGACCATGATCAGATTAGATCAAAATCTGTAGCATCCTTTCATTATCAATAAAATCCTTCCTTATTTGCAACTAATGTATTCCATATTATCTTTTGATATAAAGGATTAATATTTTTAATCAATTTAAACCACCATGCTTTTACTGCGCACTCTAATCTTAACTTATCAAATTATATGAATTTATCAAAGATCAATAATATCCTTATATGTTAGATAAATCAACTATAGATCCAATCTTTAAATTTTTATTTAGATCTTAAAACAAAACTTTAAGTTTCTTTATCTTTACTGCCCCTTAGGCATAGCACATCAAAATTAAATTTTGATCCACTTTCCATGTTTGAATTCATTGTATAAGCTTCATCACTCCTCAAAAATTCAATATGTCTAAAATTAATTTAAGTTAACCTTTGATTTACCTTACAATCATTTAGACAACTTCCAAACTAACTTTTCTTTACAAAAGAATTAACTCTAACTTGAACAAACTAGAAGAACTAAAGTCAACATCTTTGTAAGTAAAATCAACTTGATTATTTCTTGTAGAGCTTTTTTCATCACAATCCTTAATATTAATCGATAAATTTAAAAAAAATCTTGTCCCTTATGTGTTAAGATTTATATAAATTATTCAAAATTTAACACTAACGAGATATCTTAAATCAGCTCAAAAATCTAAACTTTGATTTGAGTTATAGTCTACTATCTTCAATACTCACAAGAAAAAATAAGGAATCTAATCCAAAGATGGAAATATAAATTTATTAAAGATTTCATTATAACGTGTATATCATACTCTAACAAAATCAATTTTCTTATTCAATTTAACAACAATATCAAAATACCTTAGATCCACTTAGAAAAAAAAACTTTTGATTTGAAATTCAATGCAACTTGAAAGTTCAAAAAAAATCACATCCAAATATGATATTTTGAATAACCAAAGATTTTACTAAGACATATATCTTATATTCTCATAATAAAATTCAAATATATTTTTTATCTAAATTTGAGTATATGACCTCTTATAGGTTCAATGCTCAAAAATATTTCTCTCTCATATAATATAATTTTTTTCTTAGACCATACCCTAATTAACTTCTTTTTGATAAGTCCAAAATTTATAATACTCAAAAAAATTATCATTGAAATTAGAAAAGTTATCATAATCTTCACCCATATAAGTTTTGCATTCAAAAATCATCGAGTATACTCAATGCAACACATCAATATCTCCCTCTTCATTCCAAAGTCAACACTTCTCATACTCAGGTCAACCCTACTAATTGAAATCTAAGATATAACTCGTCAATTCTATTATCATATGCCACTTATGCATAAATTTTATTATAGTAGCTATTGATTCGAAATCCAAATATTGAATCTTTTCTTTTATGTCTATCATGTTCCTCGTGATCATAACCTAAATTCAAATATCTCTAAAATCATAATTTTGAATAATTATAACCTTAAGATCAAATACCACTTAAGTCATATTCTCTAGTGATCATAATCTAAACTTGTATACCATTCTATCACCTCCTTAATGATTATAACCTTAAGCTCTAATATTATCTATCATACTCTATTGATTAAAATCCTAAAGTTGTCACAATCCTTAGTGACTTTAAAGTCTTACCACTTCAGTCATATGCTCTGATATCACTCTA
This sequence comes from Elaeis guineensis, assembly GCF_000442705.2. Classification (NCBI taxonomy): domain Eukaryota; kingdom Viridiplantae; phylum Streptophyta; class Magnoliopsida; order Arecales; family Arecaceae; genus Elaeis; species Elaeis guineensis. The sequence continues at coordinate 14,894,622 of NC_025993.2, read as the reverse complement.
TCACATCCTATTGATCATACATAAAGCTTTGATATCACTTCATAATTTCTAATGATCTTAAACCTAAGTTCTGATATTATTCAATCATATCCTAATCACTTATATCATAATCACCAAATGATCATAATCTAAGCTCTGATATCACTCTGTAATATTCTAATCACTTATATCATAATCCCTAATGATCATAACCTATGCTTTGATAATATTCTATCACGCCTCGAACCCAACATCCGGATCGGATATGTGATGGCCGCACACTCCTTAGAGCAAATCCTAAAGAATATGCAAGGCCAAAAGTAATTCATTACAACCTCAATATCCATAATATCTAATTCCAATAATAATTAGTAAAACTTGTATAATTACAATTAAAATTCTTTCTATCCTCTGATCGAATATCATGACACTCTATTTATGTATTTGTTCACCCACAAATCTATACCATAGCCAACCATGAGCATCCTGTAACTCTGAGAAGAAAAAGAAAAATGTAGGGGTATGAGCTTTACAGTCCAGTAAGAGTCTCTTTTAAGTGAAAATTTAGTGCAGGGGCAAAATGGTAATTTTAAAACTTTTTCAAAATTACTATTTTACAGTAGAATTATTAATTAATCTCATTAATTAATACTAATTAATCCTACACTAGGATCTAAATATGATACAACAGCATGCATTTAAATTTGAAATTCAAATTTGAATCAGTAAACGTTTTACAGTACTGTGTTCAGAACACATCACCTTTTTGCGGGTAGTCGATCACCACAATCTGATCACTGTCGGGGGGCTCTGATCATCATGTCATAGCCACATAAATGTCTGGCATCTGTGGATCATCCACATGAAGCTCCCGTCTGATCAGCTCCTCACGAATGCTAGTTCGTGATTTCACCCTTTTGATGGTAGATGTTGATCGAACTCCTTCGATCGATATATGCCGACTTTTCGGATGCTCCAGATCATCTGCACAGTTGTTTGAGAGGCTGATGGATCTCTCCCTAAAATTTGGTGGACTCACGACACTCGTGGCACACCAATCTCACTTCCCGAACCCTAGGTAGAAACCCTAGGGTACACACCAAAAACCCTGCACCCAATTTTCTCTCTTTTCTTTCTTTTTCTCTCGAAAGGTTTTGGACCTTCACCTTGCGCAGAAGCCTTCCTCATGCCCCAAAGTTTCTCTCCTAAAATTTCTACGCACGTCCCACCTTTCTCCTCTTTTTAAAACAACGTCGAACGTGTCTTATCCGCGTGAGAGGATAAAGACAAGAGGTTACACATTTGAATTCAAATCAAATTTGAATTCAAACGAAAATCAACTTATCCCTATCCTTTTGGGCGTGAGAAGAGAAGGGGCGTGGCTCTTTATGCATAGAAAATGTTTCATGAGAAACCTTTTCTCGTGTAAGTAATGTGGCACACAAAATGGATAAGGATGAAAGGGCAAGTGATAAGTTATCTATTCAAATTCAAACATGCTTTGAATTTGAATGGCTAACTAATTATTTTATCCATCCATATGGCGCACAAATGAGGGCGTGGGGAAGGGTTTTGCATGAGAAAAATTTCACGAGAAGTTTCTTCTCGTGAATTCAAATGGGTGCAAGGAAGTTGGGTGTCGCAGGGAATTTAAAACAAGGTGGTTTGATTCAAATTGAGCCAACCTAGTTTAAAATAGGTCAAGCACAATTAGACCAGATTAAACCCAACATAATTAGGCTAAATTAGGCTCAATAAAATTCTAATCAAATCAGGAATTAACTAAACCTAACCCCTGATCAAATCAGGGACTAAACCACCTTAGCGATTAGGTCAACATTTAACCTAATCGGGTCAATCCAAACTGAATCCAATTCAATTGGACTTGATCCAAAAATAATTACTCAATCAAATTGAGTTAATTAGTGATTAAATCACTAATTAAACCTCTCATAAATATTGAGTCTAAATCCGATGGGCAATCAGGCATCAGAGACCATCGATATGAAACCCTGATCAAAGAGTTCAAATTTCAAATTCAAAATTTGAAATTCAAAATTTTGACCCCGGTACCCAAAATGTGTGGACCTCATGATTAGAGAATCCTAATTCTCAATCATAGAGTTTCAGATAGATAAGACTCATAATCAGCCATCAGATCAGAAAGGAACCTCTAATGTGTGTGACCCCGCAGGTTCGAACCTAAGCCGGTAGCACAGGAACCAATTCCTGTACTAATCGAAGTGACCATCTAGCAATGATACCTGACGACCGGATAGGTCGAATAATCACAATCGCAACATTCAGAACCTACGTGAATATGGTTACCATATAATTCATCCCTTTTGACCCCTGTGTTTAGGACGACTCAGGGTTAAACTGTCAACCCTGATGATATCATCCGAATCGTGCTCAACTCAATTAGTCCTGTGACTCCTCACTAGGACTACCCTGGCCAAGGTTTTGCTAAATTGAAACACGACTATACACAGCTCCTAAACTGGAGTGGTCAATCCCATCTTGACACACGCACCGACAAGTCAAGTACTTGACTACACCCAGCAACCTTCCGTCACTGAATTAGAAATTCAGGTAGTCCAGTGCCTAAGTGCAGTGAGTTGCTTGCAAGTCACCGTGGCGGTCTCAGGTCGGAGGGACATTTATATCCATATCCCATCGGAGCAAATCTTGACAGCAGAAATAGCTCCGGAGTTGGTCACGTTTAGTGTAGATGTACCATTATATCTCACCTGTATGCCATACCAGTGTCTCCACACTCTTTGGTTATGAGGACAACCAACCCATATGGCACACAACGACCTATGCTCGATAAACGTTGTCATCCTTGGTAACAACGTATCATTTGGTCACGAACATGTTTAAGGACTAAGCGACAAATCCTCCTTTGTCGAGTCTAAATAGTCCTAAGGACTTCACCACAACACAGGAGTTCATTAGAAGATGAAACATTTGTGATGAAAAAATATCAAAATAATTTTTATTTATTTATAATTCATGTACTAATACAAAAGGAGCACAACCGTCAACAGGCTGACGATTGGCTTTGGGATACTATTCCCAACAATCTCCCACTTGGCCTAAAGCCTATCGGTGCAGTATCTAATACCCATCTTCGACTTGTAGTCGTTGAACTCCTTCACCGCAATGGCTTTAGTGAATGGGTCGGCCAGGTTCTCCTTTCCGTCGATCTTCTGAAGGTCGACGTCACCTCGATCCACGATCTCCCGGATGAGATGGTAGCGGCGTAGAATATGCTTCGTCCGCTGGTGTGCCTTTGGTTCCTTCACCTGAGCAGGCTCCAGAGCTGTCGCAGTAGAGCAGAACTGGACCAACAAGGGAGGGTGCTACTCCGAGCTCGATGATGAATTTCCTCAGCCACACCGCTTCTTTGGCAGCATCTGATGCAGCAATATACTCCGCCTCGCATACTGAATCAGCCACAGTGTGCTGCTTGGAACTCTTCCAGCAGACAGCCCCACCATTAAGGATAAAAATAAATCCTGACACACTCTTGCTATCATCACGATCAGACTGAAAACTAGAGTCTGTAAACCCCATAAGTCTCAAGTCCGATTCACCGTATATAAGCCACTGGTCCTTAGTATTTTTTAAATACTTCAAGATGATTTTAACAACCTTCCAATGATTCTCTCCTAGATCAGATTGGTATCTACTCACTATCCCTAGTGAGTATGCCACATCTGATCGTGTACATGTCATGGCGTACATGATAGATCCCACTGTCGAAGCATATGGAATCCTACCCATATGCTCTCTCTCTTGAGGTGTTGTCGGACAATCCCTCTTCGAGAGAGAAATTCCATGGCCTATCGGTAGATAGCCTTTCTTGGAATTTTCCATGCTGAACATTTTCAGCATAGTATCAATGTACGTGGACTGGGATAAACCAAGCAACTTTTTGGATCTATCCCTATAGATCCTCATCCCTAGGATGTAGGAAGCTTCTCCCAGATCCTTCATAGAGAACTGTGACGATAGCCAAATCTTTATTCCCTGTAATGCAGGGACATCATTCCCGATTAAGAGAATGTCATCCACATACAATACAAGAAATACTACTACTGGACCATTAGCCCACTTATAAATGCAGGGCTCTTCTCCGTTCTTAACGAAGCCATACGTTTTGATCGTCCTATCAAAATGTATGTTCCAACTCCGAGATGCCTGCTTAAGTCCATAAATGGACTTCTATAGCTTGCACACCTTAGACTCATCTGTGGATGTGAACCCTTCAGGTTGTATCATATACACCTCTTCGTCCAGCTCTCCGTTTAGGAAAGTTGTCTTCACATCCATCTGCCAGATTTCATAGTCCAAATGGGCAGCTATCGCAAGCATAATCCGAATGGATTTGAGCATTGCCACAGGAGAAAACGTCTCGTCATAGTCTATACCATAACGTTGACGATATCCCTTGGCAACCAGACGGACTTTATAGGTCTCCATCTTTCCGTCTGCGCCCCTCTTCCTTTTGAAGACCCACTTACACCCTATGGGTTTTACTCCTTCGGGTGGGTCAACCAATGTCCACACATCGTTGACCTTCATGGACTCCATTTCGGATTTCATGGCCTCTAGCCATTTCTCATAGTCAGGTCTCTGCATTGCATCCATGTAGGTGATCGGATCCTCATCGTTTTCATCAAGTTCGACAGGATCACCATCCCGGATCAAGAAATCATAATATCTGTCCGGTTGATGTGGTACTCTACCAGACTGCCTTAAGGGTGCATAATCATGGGCTCCGGATCTGATCTAATCAAATCTGGTTCAGGTTCAGTAACATGTGTCAATTTTTCCACCTGTCAAACTTCGTCAAGTTCGACTTTAGAGGCAACAGTTCCTTCACTAAGGAACTCCTTTTCAAAAAAGATTGCCTTAAGGCTGACAAACACCTTTTGCTCATCAGCAAGGTAGAAATAATACCCTTTGGTCTCTTTTGGGTACCCTATAAAATTATACTTGTCAGACCTAGGTCCAAGCTTGTCTGTAATTAAACGTTTAACATAAGCCGGAGACCCCCAAACCCTAAGGTGCGAGAGTACTGGCTTACGTCCTATCCATATCTAATATGGCGTTTTGGCTACAGACTTACTCGGAACTCTATTTAGAAGGTAACAAGCCGATTCGAGCGCATATCCCCAGAGGGAGATCGACAGACCAGCAAACCCCATCATGGATCGAACCATGTCTAACTGGATCCGATTCCTCCTTTCAGACACACCATTATGCTGTGGTGTTCCAGGAGGAGTCCACTGAGAGAGAATTCCATTCTCCCCTAGATATGTCAGAAACTCATTGGAAAGGTATTCACCTCCTCGATCAGATCGAAGAGTTTTAATACACTTTCCAGTTTGTTTTTCTACCTCATTTTGGAATAGTTTGAACATTTCAAATGATTCCGACTTATACTTCATTAAATAGACATACCCATACCTAGATAGGTCGTCTGCGAAGGTTATGAAGTAGAAAAATCCACCTCTTGCATTTGAGCTCATGGGTCCACATACATCAGAATGTACCAGACCTAAGAGTTCACTGGCTCGCTCATCTTTTCCAGTAAAAGGTGACTTGGTCATCTTCCCAAGAAGACAGGACTCACAGGTTGGAAGTGATTCACAATCACTAACTTCAAGAATTCCTTCTTGAGCCAACCTGTTTATCCTGTTCTTATTGATATGACCTAGCCTACAGTGCCAAAGGTAGACTTCTGACACATTATCTATTCTAGAGCGTTTACCGAATTTTTGAACCACATTAACAGGCTGTGATAGTAAGTAAATTCCATTATTTAATTGTCCAACAAATATTGTAACACCATTCAAAATGATATTGCAAATATTTCTTTTTATTAAAAAATCATAACCGTACATGGCCAAAAGGCCTACAGAAATAATATTTAATAAAAAACTTGGACAATAGTGATATTCACTCAGAATTACATTACGAGAATTGATTACAAGACTCATGATTCCTAAAGCTAGAACTGGAACTTTGCTTCCATCTCCAACATTCAGAAACCTCTCGCCTTCATCAAATCTCCTACTGACCTGCAGACCCTGCATCGAATTACAAATATGATAAGGGCTTCCGGTATCCAATACCCAGGCAGTAGTATCACAAATCGAAAAGTTGCAAGGAGTTATCATATAATTACCTTGCTTCTTCTTTGGCCTGTTCGGGTCCAGGGAGGCAATGTATTGAGGACAGTTCCTCTTTCAATGTCCGTGCTTCTTGCAAAAGAAGCACTCCGCCTGGCTCTGGTCGTGCTTGCACTTCTTGGTCTGACCCCGTGCTACTGTCCCAGTATGAGATTGCACCTTCTTATTTTTCTTCTTCTTGTTCTTCTTCCCCTTCCCAAAGGGTTGATGATGAGAAGAAGACCCTCCCACTACATTCACTGACTCCTTATGGAGTTGGTGATCCTTTTCAAAGTTCTGCAGCAACCCCAACAATCCGTGGTAGTTTACTGCAGGCTTTGTCATTCGAAAATGAGTAAGGAATGGGAGGAAGGACTTGGGCAAGGAATTAAGGATCGCATCCTTACCGAGCTGCTCGTGCAGAGGAAAGCCCAATTTGCTTAGGCGCTCAATCATCTCGATTATGTACAGTACATGATCAGTGACTGAGGCCCCATCCCTCATCCGAGCATTGAAAATGGCACAACTTGTTTTGTGCCTTTCAACATCGTCAGGCGTGCCAAAGGAGTCGTTCAACATTTGAAGCATCTCTTGTGGCTGGACGTTCTCAAACCTTCGACTGAACTCGTCATTCATTGCTGCCAGCATAATACATCGAACGGTGGTGCGGTCATTGAGCCACTTCAAGTAAGTGTCTCGGATCGCCTTACTAGCGTTCGGAGCTGGCTCCTCAGGTGCTGGATCCGTTACTACATAAAGGATCCGCTCATGCTCAAGGACGATTTTTAATTTTCGATACCAGCTATCGAAATTGGGTCCCATGAGCTTGTCATTATCTAATAATGACCGGAGCGACAGGGTAGTGGCCATAGCTGCTTAAAGAAAAACGAGACCTCTATTAGTACATAAATTAATACTAAAGACTTGGATTTTAGTCTAAAGTTTTTTCCAATATTTTTACGAACTGGTAGCCTCATCCTCCAATTCGAAGAATTACTTTAATTCCTTAATGGGTACTAGAATCCACACAGACTACACACGAGCCCAATTTTGGTTGGTCAACCCATGTGCATCTATGGGTAGGTTCTTAACCAGTTGTTTCTCTAAACAACTTCTAGTAATTGATTTTGCCCCAGAACCTAATCAGTAGGCTTTGGCCTTCACTGAAAAGATCTGGTTAGGTCCAACCATTAACATGACTTAATTTAGTGAATCGGACCAATAAATGATCAGGCCCGACTTTGGCCGGCCAACCTAACCACCATCAGAAAGACTCAATCAAATTATCATATTATGAATAATAATTTCATTAGCCAATGAGCACCAGGCCTTTAGACCTCCAATGATCATTGAACTAATGGACTCATTATCACTCACTTAATGGGAGGCTATGACTTAGTTATCATTATAACTTAATCATTTTAGGGACCTAATAATTTTGAGGATTTTATTAAAGAATAGTAGAGAAGAAATCATCCAGCCAATTTCAATCCTCCCACTGACTTCACCAAGTCAGATTAAAAAAAGATTTAATTAAAGCTGGCATTAGGAGCACCTAAATCAGTCACACTAATTTACCTAATAACATGGGTGAGCTCTAATCACCAAGTGATCTAATCAAAATCTAACTTACCAGATTGGTCAGGTAAGTGAGATCAGTGGTGAGGATTTGCCATTAACTCGTCAATGATCGAATCAATGCGAGTAGCTCCCGCTTAAGAACCACTGATCAAAACTGCCGAACTTACCTTAGACACCAACCGGTTCATTAGTTTTAATTTTGATCAACTTAGTAAATAGGGCTCCACCACGTAGCCATGAATTAAGTCCATCTTGGTCTAGTTAAAGACATGGACCCATTCAACTACAACTATTGAAGTTGAGTCTAGAGTATCCTTGACCTAATCTAATTCAACTTTTGATTAGATTTGACCAATTACTTCATTTAGTCTAATTTTTAAACTAACCTTAGGTCTAACCCAATTATGGACCTAATTCATCTAACCCATTGACCCACAAGTTTATGCAATTATCTTAGGTCTTAATTCACAATTCTAGACCTACTAGACAACACTTAATTCTTTTAATTAAGTACTTTGGCTGATGGGTCAGGGTTTGGTATTTCGAAAATAATTTTCAAATTTGAAAGATTTTATTTTCTGTTCACCAAATGTGTTGACTCATTTCACAAACGGGTCAGCACATTTCATAAACAGCAATTCTATTGCTCATTTCATAACAGAAAATAACTAAAAATAAATCATAAATTTTTTTTTAGATCTAATCTAACACATTCATGATAAATTTTTTAATTAAATCCTTTCGCTGCTTCATCGGCATGTTATATAATTGCATCGGCACCCCTACCGCCATAGGAGACCCCATCGAATAGGAAGAGAGGGCTTTTAAACCCTACTTTTCTCCTATGATCGGACGGCCATGGCAACCAACCCAATTAGATTACTTGCTACTTGGATCAAGTATATCTAAATATACTAATTTCAAAATTTAAATTTCAAATTTTAAATTTTAAATTTAAATTTGAGATTTCAACCAAATTTTAAATTTCGAATTTCCAATCTTTGAATTTCAAATTTTGAATTTCAAATTTCGAATTTCAAATTTCAAATTTCAAATTTGAGATTTCAACCAAATTTCAAATTTTAAATTTTGAATTTTGAATTTCAAATTTCGAATTTCAAATTTTAAATTTCAAATTTGAGATTTCAACCAAATTTCAAATTTCAAATTTTGAATTTCAAATTTGAAACTTCTAACAAATTTCAAATTTCAAATTTCAAATTTCAAATCTTTTTGAATTTTGAATTTTAAATTTTGAATTTCAAATTTAAACTTATAGATTACACCTTAATCTACGCATGCATATGTATATCATATTCTAGAACCATGCTCTGATACCATTTTAAGCGAAAATTTAGTGCAGGGGCAAAATGATAATTTTAAAACTTTTTGAAAATTACTATTTTACAGCGGAATTATTAATTAATCTCATTAATTAATACTAATTAATCCTACACTAGGATCTAAATATGATACAACAGCATGCATTTAAATTTGAAATTCAAATTTGAATCAGTAAACGTTTTACAGTACTGTGTTCAGAACACATCACCTTTTTGCGGATAGTCGATCACCGCAATCTGATCACCGTCGGGGGGCTCTGATCATCACATCACAGCCACACAAACATCTGGCCTCTGTGGATCATCCACACGAAGCTCCCGTCTGATCAGCTCCTCACGAATGCTAGTTCGTGATTTTATCCTTTTGATGGCAGATGTTGATCGAACTCCTTCGATCGATGTGTGCCGACTTCTCGGATGCTCCGGATCATCTGCACAGTTGCTTGACAGGCTGATGGATCTCTCTCTAAAATTTGGTGGACTCACGACACTCGTGGCACCCCAATCTCACTTCCCGAACCCTAGGTAGAAACCTTAGGGAAGACACCAAAAACCCTGCGCCCAATTTTCTCTCTTTTCTTTCTTTTTCTCTCGGAAGGTTTTGGACCTTCACCTTATGTAGAAGCCTTCCTCACGCCCCAAAGTTTCTCTCCTAAAATTTCTACGCACGTCCCACCTTTCTCCTCTTTTTAAAACAACGTCGAACGTGTCTTATCCGCGTGAGAGGATAAAGATAAGAGGTTACACATTTGAATTCAAATCAAATTTGAATTCAAACGAAAACCAACTTATCCCAATCCTTTTGGGCGTGAGAAGAGAAGGGGCGTGGCTCTTTGTGCGTGGAAAATATTTCATGAGAAACCTTTTCTCGTGTAAGTAATGTGGCACACAAAATGGATAAGGATGAAAGGGCAAGTGATAAGTTATCTATTCAAATTCAAACATGCTTTGAATTTGAATGGCTAACTAATTATTTTATCCATCCATATGGTGCACAAATGAGGGCGTGGGGAAGGGTTTTGCATGAGAAAAATTTTACGAGAAGTTTCTTCTCGTGAATTCAAATGGGTGCAAGGAAGTTGGGTGTCGCAGAGAATTTAAAACAAGGTGGTTTGATTCAAATTGAGCCAACCTAGTTTAAAATAGGTCAAGCACAATTAGACCAGATTAAATCCAACATAATTAGGCTTAATTAAGCTCAATAAAATCCTAATCAAATCAGGAATTAACTAAACCTAACCCCTGATCAAATCAGGGACTAAACCACCTTAGCGATTAGGTCAACATTTAACCTAATCGGGTCAATCCAAACTGAATCCAATTCAATTGGACTTGATCCAAAAATAATTACTCAATCAAACTGAGTTAATTAGTGATTAAATCACTAATTAAATCTCTCATAAATATTGAGTCTAAATCCGATGGGCAATCAGGCATCAGAGACCATCGATATGAAACCCTGATCAAAGAGTTCAAATTTCAAATTCAAAATTTGAAATTCAAAATTTTGACCCCGGTACCCAAAATGTGTGGACCTCATGATTAGAGAATCTTAATTCTCTAATCATAGAGTCTCAGATAGATAAGACTCATAATCAGCCATCAGATCAGAAAGGAACCTCTAATGTGTGTGACCCCGCAGGTTCGAACCTAAGCCGGTAGCACAGGAACCAATTCCTGTACTAATCGAAGTGACCATCTAGTAATGATATCCGACGACCGGATAGGTCGAATAATCACAATCGCAACATTCAGAACCTACGTGAATATGGTTACCGTATAATTCATCCCTTTTGACCCCTGTGTTTAGGATGACTCAGGGTTAAACTGTCAACCCTGATGATATCATCCGAATCGTGCTCAACTCAATTAGTCCTGTGACTCCTCACTAGGACTACCCTGGCCAAGGTTTTGCTAAATTGAAACACGACTGTACACAGCTCCTAAACTGGAGTGGTCAATCCCATCTTGACACACGCACCGACAAGTCAAGTACTTGACTACACCCAGCAACCTTCCGTCACTGAATTAGAAATTCAGGTAGTCCAGTGCCTAAGTGCAGTGAGTTGCTTGCAAGTCACCGTGGCGGTCTCAGGTCAGAGGGACATTTATATCCATATCCCATCGGAGCAAATCTTGATAGCAGAAATAGCTCCAGAGTTGGTCACGTTCAGTGCAGATGTACCATTACATCTCACCTATATGCCATACCAGTGTCTCCACACTCTTTGGTTATGAGGACAACCAACCCATATGGCACACAACGACCTATGCTCGATAAACGTTGTCGTCCTTGGTAACAACGTATCATTTGGTCACGAACATGTTTAAGGACTAAGCGACAAATCCTCCTTTGTCGAGTCTAAATAGTCCTAAGGACTTCACCACAACACAGGAGTTCATTAGAAGATGAAACATTTGTGATGAAAAAATATCAAAATAATTTTTATTTATTTATAATTCATGTACTAATACAAAAGGAGCATAACCGTCAACAGGCTGATGATTGGCTTTGGGACACTATTCCCAACAATCTCCCACTTGGCCTAAAGCCTATCAGTGCAGTATCTAATACCCATCTTCGACTTGTAGTCGTTGAACTCCTTCACCGCAATGGCTTTAGTGAATGGGTCGGCCAGGTTCTCCTTCCCGTCGATCTTCTGAAGGTCGACGTCACCTCGATCCACGATCTCCCGGATGAGATGGTAGCGGCGCAGAATATGCTTCGTCCGCTGGTGTGCCTTTGGTTCCTTCGCCTGAGCAATGGCTCCAGAGCTGTCGCAGTAGAGCAGAACTGGACCAACAAGGGAGGGTGCTACTTCGAGCTCGGTGATGAATTTTCTCAGCCACACCGCTTCTTTGGCAGCATCTGATGCAGCAATATACTCCGCCTCGCATACTGAATCAGCCACAGTGTGCTGCTTGGAACTCTTCCAGCAGACAGCCCCACCATTAAGGATAAAAATAAATCCTGACACACTCTTGCTATCATCGCGATCAGACTAAAAACTAGAGTCTGTAAACCCTATAAGTCTCAAGTCCGATTCACCATATATAAGCCACTGGTCCTTAGTATTTTTTAAATACTTCAAGATGGTTTTAACAACCTTCCAGTGATTCTCTCC
>NC_025993.2:14787061-14882312 GCF_000442705.2 Elaeis guineensis | reverse complement strand
ACAAATATGATAAGGGCTTCCGGTATCAATACCAGGCAGTAGTATCAAAATCGAAAAGTTGCAAGAGTTATCAATATACCTTGCTTCTTTTTGGCCTGTTCGGGTCCAGGGAGGCAATGTATTGAGGACAGTTCCTCTTCAATGCCCGTGCTTCTTGCAAAAGAAGCACTCCGCCTGGCTCTGGTCGTGCTTGCCTTCTTGGTCTGACCCCGTGCTACTGTCCCAGCATGAGATTGCCCTTCTTATTTTCTTCTTCTTGTTCTTCTTCCCTTCCAAAGGGTTGACGACGAAGAAGACCCTCCCACTACATTCACCGACTCCTTATGGAGTTGGTGATCCCTTCTCAAAGTTCTGCAGCCACCCAACAATCCGTGGTAGTTTACTGCAGGCTTTGTCATTCGAAAATGAGTAAGGAATGGGAGGAAGGACTTGGGCAAGGAATTAAGGATCGCATCCTTACCGAGCTGCTCGTGCAGAGGAAAGCCCAATTTGCTTAGGCGCTCAATCATCTCGATCATGTACAGTACATGATCAGTGACTGAGGCCCCATCCCTCATCCGAGCATTGAAATGGCCAACTAGTTTGTGCCTTTCACATCGTCAGGCGTGCCAAAGGAGTCGTTCAACATTTGAAGCATCTCCTGTGGCTGGGCGTTCTCAAACCTTCGCTGAACTCGTCATTCATTGCTGCCAGCATAATAATCGAACGGTGGTGCGGTCATTGAGCCACTTCAAGTAAGTATCTCGGATCGCCTTACTAGCTTCGGAGCTGGCTCCTCAGTGCTGGATCCGTTACTACATAAAGGATCCGCTCATGCTCAAGGACGATTTTAATTTTCGATACCAGCTATCGAAATTGGGTCCCATGAGCTTGTCATTATCTAATAATGACCGGAGCGACAGGGTAGTGGCCATAGCTGCTTAAAGAAAACGAGACCTCTATTAGTACATAAATTAATACTAAAGACTTGGATTTTAGTCTAAAGTTTTTCCCAATATTTTTACGAACTGGTAGCCTCATCCTCCAATTCGAGAAATTACTTTAATTCCTTAATGGGTACTAGAATCCACACAGACTACACACGAGCCCAACTTTGGTTGGTCAACCCATGTGCATCTATGGGTAGGTTCTTAACCAGTTGTTTCTCTAAACAACTTCTAGTAATTGATTTTGCCCCAGAACCTAATCAGTAGGCTTTGGCCTCCACTGAAAAGATCTGGTTAGGTCCAACCATTAACATGACTTAATTTAGTGAATCGGACCAATAAATGATCAGGCCCGACTTTGGCCGGCCAACCTAACCACCATCAGAAAGACTCAATCAAATTATCATATTATGAATAATAATTCATTAGCCAATGAGCACCAGGCCTTTGGGCCTCCAATGATCATTGAACTAATGGACTCATTATCACTCACTTAATGGAGGCTATGACTTAGTTATCATTATAACTTAATCATTTTAGGGACCTAATAATTTTGAGGATTTTATTAAAGAATAGTAGAGAAGAAATCATCCAGCCAATTTCAATCCTCCCACTGACTTCACCAAGTCAGATTAAAAAAGATTTAATTAAAGCTGGCATTAGGAGCACCTAAATCAGTCACACTGATTTACCTAATGACATGGGTGAGCTCTAATCACCAAGTGATCTAATCAAAATCTAACTTACCAGATTGGCCAGGTAAGTGAGATCAGTGGTGGGGATTTGCCATTAACTCGTCAATGATCGAATCAATGCGAGTAGCTCCGCTTAAGAACCACTGGTCAAAACTGCCGAACTTACCTTAGACACCAACCGGTTCATTAGTTTTAATTTTGATCAACTTAGTAAATAGGGCTCCACCGCGTAGCCATGAATTAAGTCCATCTTGGTCTAGTTAAAGACATGGACCCATTCAACTACAACTATTGAAGTTGAGTCTAGAGTATCCTTGACCTAATCTAATTCAACTTTTGATTAGATTTGACCAATTACTCCATTTAGTCTATTTTTTAAACTAACCTTAGGTCTAACCCAATTATGGACCTAATTCATCTAACCCATTGACCCACAAGTTTATGCAATTGTCTTAGGTCTTAATTCACAATTCTAGACCTACTAGACAACACTTAATTCTTTTAATTAAGTACTTGGGCTGATGGGTCAGGGTTTGGCATTTCGAAATAATTTTCAAATTTGAAAGATTTTATTTTCTGTTCACCAAATGTGTTAACTCATTTCACAAACGGGTCAGCACATTTCATAAACAGCAATTCTATTGCTCATTTCATAACAGAAAATAACTCAAAATAAATCATAAATTTTTTTTAGATCTAATCTAACACATTCATGATAAATTTCTTAATTAAGTCCTTTCGCTGCTTCATCGGCATGGATATAATTGCATCGCACCCCTACCGCCATAGGAGACCCCATCGAATGGAAGAGAGGGCCTTTAAACCCTACTTTTCTCCTATGACCGGACGGCCATGGCAACCAACCCAATTAGATTACTTGCTACTTGGATCAAGTATATCTAAATATACCAATTTCAAAATTTAAATTTTGAATTTAAATTTCAAATTTCAATTTAAATTTTAAATTTCAAATTTGAGATTTCAACCAAATTTCAAATTTCGAATTTCAATCTTTGAATTTTAAATTTTGAATTTTGAATTTCAATTTCAAATTTCAAATTTCAAATTTGAGATTTCAACCAAATTTCAAATTTCAAATTTGAATTTTGAATTTCAAATTTAAATTGAATTTAAATTTCAAATTTCAAATTTGAGATTTCAACCAAATTTCAAATTTCAAATTTTGAATTTCAAATTTGAAACTTCTAACAAATTTCAAATTTCAAATTTCAAATCTTTTTGAATTTGAATTTTAATTTTGAATTTCAAATTTAAACTTATAGATTACACCTTAATCTACGCATGCATATGTATATCATATTCTAGAACCATGCTCTGATACCATTTGAAGCGAAAATTTAGTGCAGGGGCAAAATGGTAATTTTAAAACTTTTTCAAAATTACTATTTTACAGCGAATTATTAATTAATCTCATTAATTAATACTAATTAACCCTACACTAGGATCTAAATATGATACAACAGCATGCATTTAAATTTGAAATTCAAATTTGAATCAGTAAACGTTTTACAGTACTGTGTTCAGAACACATCACCTTTTGCGGGTAGTCGATCACCGCAATCTGATCACCGTCGGGGGCTCTGATCATCACTCACAGCCACACAAATGTCTGGCCTCTGCGGATCATCCACACGAAGCTCCCGTCTGATCAGCTCCTCACGAATGCTAGTTCGTGATTTCACCCTTTTGATGGCAGATGTTGATCGAACTCCTTCGATCGATGTGTGCGACTTCTCGGATGCTCGGATCATCTGCACAGTTGCTTGAGAGGCTGATGGATCTCTCCTGAAATTTGGTGGACTCACGACACTCGTGGCACACCAATCTCACTTCCCGAACCCTAGGTAGAAACCCTAGGGTACACACCAAAAACCCTGCGCCCAATTTTCTCTCTTTTCTTTCTTTTTCTCTCGGAAGGTTTTGGACCTTCACCTTGCCAGAAGCCTTCCTCACGCCCCAAAGTTTCTCTCCTAAAATTTCTACGCACGTCCCACCTTTCTCCTCTTTTTAAAACAACGTCGAACGTGTCTTATCCGCGTGAGAGGATAAAGACAAGAGGTTACACATTTGAATTCAAATCAAATTTGAATTCAAACGAAAACCAACTTATCCCTATCCTTTTGGGCGTGAGAAGAGAAGGGGCGTGGCTCTTTGTGCGTGGAAAATGTTTCACGAGAAACCTTTTCTCGTGTAAGTAATGTGGCGCACAAAATGGATAAGGATGAAAGGGCAAGTGATAAGTTATCCATTCAAATTCAAACATGCTTTGAATTTGAATGGCTAACTAATTATTTTATCCATCCATATGGCGCACAAATGAGGGCGTGGGGAAGGGTTTTGCGTGAGAAAAATTTCACGAGAAGTTTCTTCTCGTGAATTCAAATGGGTGCAAGGAAGTTGGGTGTCGCAGGGAATTTAAAACAAGGTGGTTTGATTCAAATTGAGCCAACCTAGTTTAAAATAGGTTAAGCACAATTAGACCAGATTAAACCCAACATAATTAGGCTTAATTAGGCTCAATAAAATCCTAATCAAATCAGGAATTAACTAAACCTAACCCCTGATCAAATCAGGGACTAAACCACCTTAGCGATTAGGTCAACATTTAACCTAATCGGGTCAATCCAAACTGAATCCAATTCAATTGGACTTGATCCAAAAATAATTACTCAATCAAATTGAGTTAATTAGTGATTAAATCACTAATTAAACCTCTCATAAATATTGAGTCCAAATCCGATGGGCAATCAGGCATCAGAGACCATCGATATGAAACCCTGATCAAAGAGTTCAAATTTCAAATTCAAAATTTGAAATTCAAAATTTTGACCCCGGTACCCAAAATGTGTGGAACTCATGATTAGAGAATCCTAATTCTCAATCATAGAGTCCAGATAGATAAGACTCATAATCAGCCATCAGATCAGAAAGGAACCTCTAATGTGTGTGACCCGCAGGTTCGAACCTAAGCCGGTAGCACAGGAACCAATTCTGTACTAATCGAAGTGACCATCTAGCAATGGTACCCGACGATCGGATAGGTCGAATAATCGCAATCGCAACATTCAGAACCTACGTGAATATGGTTACCGTATAATTCATCCCTTTTGACCCCTGTGTTTAGGATGACTCAGGGTTAAACTGTCAACCCTGATGATATCATCCGAATCGTGCTCAACTCAATTAGTCCTGTGACTCCTCACTAGGACTACCCTGGCCAAGGTTTTGCTAAATTGAAACACGACTGTACACAGCTCCTAAACTGGAGTGGTCAATCCCATCTTGACACACGCACCGACAAGTCAAGTACTTGACTACACCCAGCAACCTTCCGTCACTGAATTAGAAATTCAGGTAGTCCAGTGCCTAAGTGCAGTGAGTTGCTTGCAAGTCACCGTGGCGGTCTCAGGTCGGAGGGACATTTATACCCATATCCCATCGGAGCAAATCTTGACAGCAGAAATAGCTCCGGAGTTGGTCACGTTCAGTGCAGATGTACCATTACATCTCACCTGTATGCCATACCAGTGTCTCCACACTCTTTGGTTATGAGGACAACCAACCCATATGGCACACAACGACCTATGCTCGATAAATTGTCGTCCTTGGTAACAACGTATCATTTGGTCGCGAACATGTTTAAGGACTAAGCGACAAATCCTCCTTTGTCGAGTCTAAATAGTCCTAAGGACTTCACCACAACACAGGAGTTCATTAGAAGATGAAACATTTGTGATGAAAAAATACAAAATAATTTTATTTATTTATAATTCATGTACTAATACAAAAGGAGCACAACCGTCAACAGGCTGACGATTGGCTTTGGGACACTATTCCCAACAATCTCCCACTTGGCCTAAAGCCTATCGGTGCAGTATCTAATACCCATCTTCGACT
The DNA here is from genome assembly GCF_000442705.2 of Elaeis guineensis. Taxonomy (NCBI): domain Eukaryota; kingdom Viridiplantae; phylum Streptophyta; class Magnoliopsida; order Arecales; family Arecaceae; genus Elaeis; species Elaeis guineensis. Next base: position 14,876,773 of record NC_025993.2, on the reverse strand, counting down.
TGTAGTCGTTGAACTCCTTCACCGCAATGGCTTTAGTGAATGGGTCGGCCAGGTTCTCCTTCCCGTCGATCTTCTGAAGGTCGACGTCACCTCGATCCACGATCTCCCGGATGAGATGGTAGCGGCGCAGAATATGCTTCGTCCGCTGGTGTGCCTTTGGTTCCTTCGCCTGAGCAATGGCTCCAGAGCTGTCGCAGTAGAGCAGAACTGGACCAACAAGGGAGGGTGCTACTCCGAGCTCGGTGATGAATTTCTCAGCCACACCGCTTCTTTGGCAGCATCTGATGCAGCAATATACTCCGCCTCGCATACTGAATCAGCCACAGTGTGCTGCTTGGAACTCTTCCAGCAGACAGCCCCACCATTAAGGGTAAAAATAAATCCTGACACACTCTTGCTATCATCGCGATCAGACTGGAAACTAGAGTCTGTAAACCCTATAAGTCTCAAGTCCGATTCACCATATATAAGCCACTGGTCCTTAGTATTTCTTAAATACTTCAGGATGGTTTTAACAACCTTCCAGTGATTCTCTCCTGGATCAGATTGGTATCTACTCACTACCCCTAGTGAGTATGCCACATCTGGTCGTGTACATGTCATGGCGTACATGATAGATCCCACTGTCGAAGCATATGGAATCCTACCCATACGCTCTCTCTCTTGAGGTGTTGTCGGACAATCCCTCTTCGAGAGAGAAATTCCATGGCCTATCGGTAGATAGCCTTTCTTGAAATTTTCATGCTGAACCTTTTCAGCATAGTATCAATGTACGTGGACTGGGATAAGCCAAGCAACTTTTTGGATCTATCCCTATAGATCCTCATCCCTAGGATGTAGGAAGCTTCTCCCAGATCCTTCATGGAGAACTGTGACGATAGCCAAATCTTTATTCCCTGTAATGCAGGGACATCATTCCCGATTAAGAGAATGTCATCCACATACAATACAAGAAATACTACTACTGGACCATTAGCCCACTTATAAATGCAGGGCTCTTCTCCGTTCTTAACGAAGCCATACGTTTTGATCGTCCTATCAAAACGTATGTTCCAACTCCGAGATGCCTGCTTAAGTCCATAAATGGACTCTGTAGCTTGCACACCTTAGACTCATCTGTGGATGTGAACCCTTCAGGTTGTATCATATACACCTCTTCGTCCAGCTCTCCGTTTAGGAAAGCTGTCTTCACATCCATCTGCCAGATTTCATAGTCCAGATGGGCAGCTATCGCAAGCATAATCCGAATGGATTTGAGCATTGCCACAGGAGAAAACATCTCGTCATAGTCTATACCATAACGTTGACGATATCCCTTGGCAACCAGACGGGCTTTATAGGTCTCCACCTTTCCGTCTGCGCCCCTCTTCCTTTTGAAGACCCACTTACACCCTATGGGTTTTACTCCTTCGGGTGGGTCAACCAATGTCCACACATCGTTGACCTTCATGGACTCCATTTCGGATTTCATGGCCTCTAGCCATTTCTCAGAGTCAGGTCTCTGCATTGCATCCATGTAGGTGATCGGATCCTCATCGTTTTCATCAAGTTCGACAGGATCACCATCCGGACCAAGAAACCATAGTATCTGTCCGGTTGATGTGGTACTCTACCAGACCGCCTTAAGGGTGCATAATCATGGGCTTCGGATCTGATCTAATCAAATCCGGTTCAGGTTCAGTAACATGTGTCGGTTTTTCCACCTGTCGAACTTCGTCAAGTTCGACTTTAGAGGCAACAGTTCCTTCACTAAGGAACTCCTTTTCTAAAAAGATTGCCTTAAGGCTGACAAACACCTTTTGCTCATCAGCAAGGTAGAAATAATACCCTTTGGTCTCTTTTGGGTACCCTATAAAATTACACTTGTCAGACCTAGGTCCAAGCTTGTCTGTAATTAAACGTTTAACATAAGCCGGACACCCCCAAACCCTAAGGTGCGAGAGTACTGGCTTACGTCCTATCCATATCTCATATGGCGTTTTGGCTACAGACTTACTCGGAACTCTATTTAGAAGGTAACAAGCCGATTCGAGCGCATATCCCCAGAGGAGATCGGCAGACCAGCAAACCCCATCATGGATCGAACCATGTCTAACAGGTCCGATTCCTCCTTTCAGACACACCATTATGCTGTGGTGTTCCAGGAGGAGTCCACTGAGAGAGAATCCCATTCTCCCCTAGATACGTCAGAAACTCATTGGAAAGGTATTCACCTCCTCGATCAGATCGAAGAGTTTTAATACACTTCCAGTTTGTTTTTCTACCTCATTTCGGAATAGTTTGAACATTTCAAATGATTCCGACTTATGCTTCATTAAATAGACATACCCATACCTAGATAGGTCGTCTGTGAAGGTTATGAAGTAGAAAAATCCACCTCTTGCACTTGAGCTCATGGGTCCACATACATCAGAATGTACCAGACCTAAGAGTTCACTGGCTCGCTCACCTTTTCCAGTAAAAGGTGACTTGGTCATCTTCCCAAGAAGACAGGACTCACAGGTTGGAAGTGATTCACAATCACTAACTTCAAGAATTCCTTCTTGAGCCAACCTGTTTATCCTGTTCTTATTGATATGACCTAGCCTACAGTGCCAAAGGTAGACTTCTGACACATTATCTATTCTAGAGCGTTTACCGAATTTTTGAACCACATTAACAGGCTGTGATAGTAAGTAAATTCTATTATTTAATTGTCCAACAAATATTGTAACACCATTCAAAATGATATTGCAAATATTTCTTTTATTAAAAAATCATAACCGTACATGGCCAAAAGGCCTACAGAAATAATATTTAATAAAAAACTTGGACAATAGTGACATTCACTCAGAATTACATTACGAGAATTGATTACAAGACTCATGATTCCTAAAGCTAGAACTGGAACTTTGCTTCCATCTCCAACATTCAGGAACCTCTCGCCTTCATCAAATCTCCTACTGACCTGCAGACCCTGCATCGAATTACAAATATGATAAGGGCTTCCGGTATCCAATACCCAGGCAGTAGTATCACAAATCGAAAAGTTGCAAGGAGTTATCATATAATTACCTTGCTTCTTCTTTGGCCTGTTCGGGTCCAGGGAGGCAATGTATTGAGGACAGTTCCTCTTCCAATGCCCGTGCTTCTTGCAAAAGAAGCACTCCGCCTGGCTCTGGTCGTGCTTGCGCTTCTTGGTCTGACCCCGTGCTACTGTCCCAGCATGAGATTGCACCTTCTTATTTTTCTTCTTCTTGTTCTTCTTCCCCTTCCCAAAGGGTTGACGACGAGAAGAAGACCCTCCCACTACATTCACCGACTCCTTATGGAGTTGGTGATCCTTCTCAAAGTTCTGCAGCAACCCCAACAATCCGTGGTAGTTTACTGCAGGCTTTGTCATTCGAAAATGAGTAAGGAATGGGAGGAAGGACTTGGGCAAGGAATTAAGGATCGCATCCTTACCGAGCTGCTCGTGCAGAGGAAAGCCCAATTTGCTTAGGCGCTCAATCATCTCGATCATGTACAGTACATGATCAGTGACTGAGGCCCCATCCCTCATCCGAGCATTGAAAATGGCACAACTAGTTTTGTGCCTTTCAACGTCGTCAGGCGTGCCAAAGGAGTCGTTCAACATTTGAAGCATCTCCTGTGGCTGGGCGTTCTCAAACCTTCGGCTGAACTCGTCATTCATTGCTGCCAGCATAATACATCGAACGGTGGTGCGGTCATTGAGCCACTTCAAGTAAGTGTCTCGGATCGCCTTACTAGCGTTCGGAGCTGGCTCCTCAGGTGCTGGATCCGTTACTACATAAAGGATCCGCTCATGCTCAAGGACGATTTTCAATTTTCGATACCAGCTATCGAAATTGGGTCCCATGAGCTTGTCATTATCTAATAATGACCGGAGCGACAGGGTAGTGGCCATAGCTGCTTAAAGGAAAATGAGACCTCTATTAGTACATAAATTAATACTAAAGACTTGGATTTTAGTCTAAAGTTTTTTCCAATATTTTTACGAACTGGTAGCCTCATCCTCCAATTCGAGGAATTACTTTAATTCCTTAATGGGTACTAGAATCCACACAGACTACACACGAGCCCAACTTTGGTTGGTCAACCCATGTGCATCTATGGGTAGGTTCTTAACCAGTTGTTTCTCTAAACAACTTCTAGTAATTGATTTTGCCCCAGAACCTAATCAGTAGGCTTTGGCCTCCACTGAAAAGATCTGGTTAGGTCCAACCATTAACATGACTTAATTTAGTGAATCGGACCAATAAATGATCAGGCCCGACTTTGGCCGGCCAACCTAACCACCATCAGAAAGACTCAATCAAATTATCATATTATGAATAATAATTTATTAGCCAATGAGCACCAGGCCTTTGGGCCTCCAATGATCATTGAACTAATGGACTCATTATCACTCACTTAATGGGAGGCTATGACTTAGTTATCATTATAACTTAATCATTTTAGGGACCTAATAATTTTGAAATTTTATTAAAGAATAGTAGAGAAGAAATCATCCAGCCAATTTCAATCCTCCCACTGACTTCACCAAGTCAGATTAAAAAAAGATTTAATTAAAGCTGGCATTAGGAGCACCTAAATCAGTCACACTGATTTACCTAATGACATGGGTGAGCTCTAATCACCAAGTGATCTAATCAAAATCTAACTTACCAGATTGGCCAGGTAAGTGAGATCAGTGGTGGGATTTGCCATTAACTCGTCAATGATCGAATCAATGCGAGTAGCTCCCGCTTAAGAACCACTGGTCAAAACTGTCGAACTTACCTTAGACACCAACCGGTTCATTAGTTTTAATTTTGATCAACTTAGTAAATAGGGCTCCACGCGTAGCCATGAATTAAGTCCATCTTGGTCTAGTTAAAGATATGGACCCATTCAACTACAACTATTGAAGTTGAGTCTAGAGTATCCTTGACCTAATCTAATTCAACTTTTGATTAGATTTGACCAATTCTCCATTTAGTCCATTTTTAAACTAACCTTAGGTCTAACCCAATTATGGACCTAATTCATCTAACCCATTGACCCACAAGTTTATGCAATTGTCTTAGGTCTTAATTCACAATTCTAGACCTACTAGACAACACTTAATTCTTTTAATTAAGTACTTGGGCTGATGGGTCAGGGTTTGGTATTTCAAAATAATTTTCAAATTTAAAAGATTTTATTTTCTGTTCACCAAATGTGTTGACTCATTTCACAAACGGGTCAGCACATTTCATAAACAGCAATTCTATTGCTCATTTCATAACAGAAAATAACTAAAATAAATCATAAATTTTCTTTTAGATCTAATCTAACACATTCATGATAAATTTCTTAATTAAGTCCTTTCGCTGCTTCATCGCATGGGATATAATTGCATCGGCACCCCTACCGCCATAGGAAACCCCATCGAATGGAAGAGAGGGCCTTTAAACCCTATTTTCTCCTATGATCGGACGGCCATGGCAACCAACCCAATTAGATTACTTGCTACTTGGATCAAGTATATCTAAATATACCAATTTCAAAATTTAAATTTCAAATTTTAAATTTTAAATTCAAATTTGAGATTTTAACCAAATTTTAAATTTTGAATTTCCAATCTTTGAATTTTAAATTTTAAATTTTGAATTTCAAATTTCAAATTTCAAATTTCAAATTTCAAATTTGAGATTTCAACCAAATTTCAAATTTTAAATTTTGAATTTTGAATTTCAAATTTTGAATTTCAAATTTCAAATTTCAAATTTGAGATTTCAACCAAATTTCAAATTTTAAATTTTGAATTTCAAATTTGAAACTTCTAACAAATTTCAAATTTCAAATTTCAAATTTCAAATCTTTTTGAATTTTGAATTTTAAATTTTGAATTTTAAATTTAAACTTATAGATTACACCTTAATCTACGCATGCATATGTATATCATATTCTAGAACCATGCTCTGATACCATTTTAAGCAAAAATTTAGTGCAGGGGCAAAATGGTAATTTTAAAACTTTTTCAAAATTACTATTTTACAGCAGAATTATTAATTAATCTCATTAATTAATACTAATTAATCCTACACTAGGATCTAAATATGATACAACAGCATGCATTTAAATTTGAAATTCAAATTTGAATCAGTAAATGTTTTACAGTACTGTGTTCAGAACACATCACCTTTTTGCGGGTAGTCGATCACCGCAATCTGATCACCGTCGGGGGGCTCTGATCGTCACATCGCAGCCACACAAATATCTGGCCTCTGCGGATCGTCCACACGAAGCTCCCGTCTGATCAGCTCCTCACGAATGCTAGTTCGTGATTTCACCCTTTTGATGGCAGATGTTGATCGAACTCCTTCGATCGATGTGTGCCGACTTCTCGGATGCTCCGGATCGTCTGCACAGTTGCTTGAGAGGCTGATGGATCTCTCTCTGAAATTTGGTGGACTCACGACACTCGTGGCACACCAATCTCACTTCCCGAACCCTAGGTAGAAACCCTAGGGTACACACCAAAAACCCTGCGCCCAATTTTCTCTCTTTTCTTTCTTTTTCTCTCGGAAGGTTTTGGACCTTCACCTTGTGCAGAAGCCTTCCTCACGCCCCAAAGTTTCTCTCCTAAAATTTCTACGCACGTCCCACCTTTCTCCTCTTTTTAAAACAACATCGAACGTGTCTTATCCGCGTGAGAGGATAAAGACAAGAGGTTACACATTTGAATTCAAATCAAATTTGAATTCAAACGAAAACCAACTTATCCCTATCCTTTTGGGCGTGAGAAGAGAAGGGGCGTGGCTCTTTGTGCATGGAAAATGTTTCATGAGAAACCTTTTCTCGTGTAAGTAATGTGGTGCACAAAATGGATAAGGATGAAAGGGCAAGTGATAAGTTATCTATTCAAATTCAAACATGCTTTGAATTTGAATGGCTAACTAATTATTTTATCCATCCATATGATGCACAAATGAGGGCGTGGGGAAGGGTTTTGCATGAGAAAAATTTCACGAGAAGTTTCTTCTCGTGAATTCAAATGGGTGCAAGGAAGTTGGGTGTCGCAGGGAATTTAAAACAAGGTGGTTTGATTCAAATTGAGCCAACCTAGTTTAAAATAGGTCAAGCACAATTAGACCAGATTAAACCCAATATAATTAGACTTAATTTGACTCAATAAAATCCTAATCAAATCAGGAATCAACTAAACCTAACCCCTGATCAAATCAGGGACTAAACCACCTTAGCGATTAGGTCAACATTTAACCTAATCGGGTCAATCCAAACTGAATCCAATTCAATTGGACTTGATCCAAAAATAATTACTCAATCAAATTGAGTTAATTAGTGATTAAATCACTAATTAAACCTCTCATAAATATTGAGTCTAAATTCGATGGGCAATCAGGCATCAGAGACCATCGATATGAAACCCTGATCAAAGAGTTCAAATTTCAAATTCAAAATTTGAAATTCAAAATTTTGACCCCGGTACCCAAAATGTGTGGACCTCATGATTAGAGAATCCTAATTCTCAATCATAGAGTCCCAGATAGATAAGACTCATAATCAGCCATCAGATCAGAAAGGAACCTCTAATGTGTGTGACCCCGCAGGTTCGAACCTAAGCCGGTAGCACAGGAACCAATTCCTGTACTAATCGAAGTGACCATCTAGCAATGGTACCCGACGATTGGATAGGTCGAATAATCGCAATCGCAACATTCAGAACCTACGTGAATATGGTTACCGTATAATTCATCCCTTTTGACCCCTGTGTTTAGGACGACTCAGGGTTAAACTGTCAACCCTGATGATATCATCCGAATCGTGCTCAACTCAATTAGTCCTGTGACTCCTCACTAGGACTACCCTGGCCAAGGTTTTGCTAAATTGAAACACGACTGTACACAGCTCCTAAACTGGAGTGGTCAATCCCATCTTGACACACGCACCGACAAGTCAAGTACTTGACTACACCCAGCAACCTTCCGTCACTGAATTAGAAATTCAGGTAGTCCAGTGCCTAAGTGCAGTGAGTTGCTTGCAAGTCACCGTGGCAGTCTCAGGTCGGAGGGACATTTATATCCATATCCCATCGGAGCAAATCTTGACAGCAGAAATAGCTCCGGAGTTGGTCACGTTCAGTGCAGATGTACCATTACATCTCACCTGTATGCCATACCAGTGTCTCCACACTCTTTGGTTATGAGGACAACCAACCCATATGGCACACAACGACCTATGCTCGATAAACGTTGTCGTCCTTGGTAACAATGTATCATTTGGTCGCGAACATGTTTAAGGACTAAGAGACAAATCCTCCTTTGTCGAGTCTAAATAGTCCTAAGGACTTCACCACAACACAGGAGTTCATTAGAAGATGAAACATTTGTGATGAAAAAATATCAAAATAATTTTTATTTATTTATAATTCATGTACTAATACAAAAAGAGCACAACCGTCAACAGGCTGATGATTGGCTTTGGGACACTATTCCCAACATCTCACATATCACACCAGTATAATAATATAATCTAAAAAATAAGGATAAGTAATAAAACATAAAATCTCATGTTCAATATCCAGAATACTGCAAACATCCATAAATTATCTGTCTTGTCAAAATAGGTACATCATCATATGTTAATGGGTGAAATACTTTTGTTCAACAAATGTTTCATATCTTATCTTTCCTTTCTCTTTTCATTATCACATAATCTTTAATCTTTTTCTTTCTGGCTTTGGACTAACCAACACAATGCCTCAATTTTTATCCGATCAAATTTTCACTCATAAGCCTCTCAAGGCTGTCCCGGGCATAAGCTCCTAGTAGACTGTCCCAAGTGTAAGCTCCTGGCCAGTTGATCCACATATAAGCTCATGGGGCTATCCCAGGCATAAGCTTCTGACGGATTGTCCCAGGCATAAGCTCCTGACCGGCTGTCCCATGCATAAGATCCTGGCAAGCTGTCCCAGACATAAGCTCCTGATGGACTATCTCAGGTATAAGCTCCTGGTTGGCTATCCCACATGATAAGGCTAGTTCAAATCATATCTCTTTTTTATTTAATCATTATATATTGATTTCACCAAATCTATTTCGATTTACATTGTGATCAAATTAGATATGTCATATCCATACAATCATGCCATCAATCATTGATACATATGTATTGACATAATATACTCATGCTCAAAAATCATATAAGCAATATAACGGTGTCTCAAGCATAGCAATTTATCGATCTCAAATCTAACGATGCAAAATCAATGATACAAGACCAACGATAAAATAACATATATAATGATGATCATGTACAGGGATTCTGACCTTTACCAGTAATTGATCCAAACATAGAAATCAATATTCTTTTTTAATTTATAAATTTTGAAAATAAGATATTTCACTCAATATCTTATGCAAACAATTGTATCTCTTCATGATCCTGATCAAATATAAAACTCATATATAGAAAAATTATCGATAATCGATCCTAATAATACAAATCCAGGACTTCTCCTAGGATTAACCAAAATTAAAATTTATCTAAATATTTAGACCCTCCATTGATCTATAAAACTTCTAGAGAAATAAAATCCATGAAGCGAGAGAAAATTTTAGAGACAGAAAATTTTAGAGACAGAAAATAGAGAGAGAATCTTCGTATCCTTCAGATGAGGCAATCATGATCGAGATCATCAGAGATCCTATCAGGGTGACTCAATATGGATTAACCATGATCGATGTTATCAATTTCGAATAAAGATCGGATCGAGATGCAATCTACTGCATAAATTTTGGAGTAATCTCAGATCATCATATTTTCATCTCAAGTTTATCCTAGGATCCATGATAAAATCAGAGAGAGAGAGAGAATGACCCTAGAGAGGCAAAATCCATAAAGAGAGAGAAAAAGTCTAGAGAGAGAAAATAAAGAGAGAATTTCGAGAGAGAAATTAGAGAGAGAAAGGTAGAGAGAGAAAGGAAAGAGAGGAGAGAGAGAAAATTCTCTCATTCTTTTTTTTTCTATTTTTTTTCTTTTTTTCTTTTTCTTTTTCTTTTTCTTTTCTTTTTTTCTTCTTCTTTCTTTTCCCATTTTCTTCTTTCTTCCTCTTCCTTGGCCGAACAGGGGGAGACCAGAGAGAAGGGCTCGGTGGCTCGAGCTCCGACGAGAGATGACGGTGTCTGGTCGACGGTGATAGAGCAAGGTGAGACGGGCAGCGAGGTTCGACCGACGAGAAACTTAGAGAAAATCAGAAAAATAGGGGATCCACCCCTTACCTCTTATTTTTCGATCATTGGCCGATCGTCGATGGTCAAGACCCATAGGGAAGGAAGGCTAGGAGGTAAGGATCCTATCCTAGGGGTTAGATGCCGCAATCGGCGGCGTCAGTGGCTGGAAAAGAGAAGGAAAAGTCTTGGTAAAAATCGGGGTTCACCTTTCATGGACTTTTCGATGAGTCCAACGGCTGGTGAGGGTGCACATCACTGTGGAAAGGAAGGGAAGGAAGAGGGGAAAGAGGGCCAGAGCTTACCTTCATCTCCGATGAGGTCTCCTGCGAGAATTTAGGATGAACATGATGAGGATATCTGCAGCTTCAACGGAAAAATTCGAGAAAAATAAGAAGAGAAATCCGGTGCTCGTCGTGGCTAGCCATGGAGGAGGGAAGGAAGATTTTATAGAGGCCTTCCTAGGATTCCTAGTGGTCCTAGGAGCCCTTATTTTAGTCGGCAAGAGGAGGAAGAAGAAGACTCCCGTTGGGAGTCTTTTAGTTCCTTTTTTTTTTTTTTTTAGACGAGCTTAGTGGACCTAAATCTAGATGGGCTTGATCCAGGGCCCAATAGGCTGGGTTATTACAGGGGTTGTGGGAATGCGTTGTGGTTTAGCATTACTACTCTTTGATGGTTTTTCATTTTTTTTTTTTGGTAGTACTACTTTTTGATGGTTCCACAATACCAAATCCAATTGCTCTCTTCACCCACTTGTTGAATATTTTGTTATTGCCTTGTGGTTTAATTGAACCCTTGGGTCTTTTAGACTTTAGGTAAGTAGCATCAAATAATAGCAATGGTGTATACAGTGCACATTCAGCCAATCCATCCTCCAACTTCATGACTGGTTTTCGATATTCTGTTACTCTATGATTATCGTCTTCATCTCCCAACTTCAGCTTCATTCGAGATATCGTCATTAGTGGCATCTGGGCAGTGCTATGGCAGCTCTCAAAGTCTTCCAGCGCCATGCCTCATTGAAGTTCAACTACCAAGTAATGCTTTGAAATCTGGTTCCGCATTCTCCTTTTCTTTCTTCTTTCCAGTCTGATTCTTGTTATGAGCAGCTTTATTTAGATGGGCTTTCTAGCTCCTGCTAACTTGTGGGAGGCTCCCTTATCTTCTCTACAGCAAAATCTTCAGTTTCCCATCAAAAACTTTGCGTTTTTGGTTGGAAAGCTCCTGTAAATATTTATCTTTATATATATTTATCAATAAAATAAGGGTGGCCCACAACCTCCCTCTTTAAGTCAAAAATAACAATGGTGTAGACGATCAAAAATGATGATCCCAAAATTACTACCGTTCAACTTTAACTTTTAAGACTATCTGCACACGCTGCTATTACTAAAAAATAATTGTTCGAATCCAACTTACAAATTACCGCTCTTGAGAGACTTTGTTTTAAAGTAACAATTGCTGAACTTATTCAGACTTGTGTTGTGGCGCCATTTTGTTTCACGTCCAAAGGTGTCTTTCTGTCAACTTCAGTTGGTGTACTTTTATCTATTTGTTCTTTTCGCTGTCCCCAAAGAACACTATAAAGGCCTCCAACCATAAGAAGTCCACCTAAGACACTGCATGCAACAACAACATTGAAGAAGTAAGCAAAATTCCACTGTATGCGTATTAGAAGTTGAACAAGGAGCTCAGAATTAGATTATCAAATGACACCTTCCCAAATTAACTAATTCTCCCAAGAGAAAATATGAGCACACGATTGTGATAATAAGAGTTAGTGGAGTGGACATGGCCAAGAAAACAGGGCCTTTCTTGTCAATGACCCAAGACTGTAAGTAAACTGCAACTCCTGTGACAATTATTCCCTGCATATATGATTTAAGAGTTAGATTTAGTCGTAGCAATAGTTAAAACAATTTTGAAATTGTTTATATAGAAATGTTGATAATCTTTACATAAATAAATTACCACTAGAGGCAATAATATTTGAGATCTAGTCCTGCAAAATTTTTATGCAACATAACCCATGTTCTCTCTTTCTCTCTCTTTCCTTCCTTTTCTTTCTTTTTTTTTTTTTTTTTTTGAAAAAAATGAGGGGTTTATCCCCTAACCAGCCACCTGGATGTAGGCGGGATTCAAACCGAGGTCACTAGATACAATAGCCCACTGACTATATTGGAACTATACTTTCTCGAAGATCTAATATGTAACACATGAATTATCTCAGCACTCTCCAGTCTTCTCAAGAAGAAATTAGGGGAAACAAATCAAGTATCTTCCAAGGGTTAAAGAACATAGCTAAGGAGTTCACAACATGAGCACTAACTCTCTTTCATTATCCAAGACTACTTTGCTGGAGCAAAATAGTTCACCAATCCCAAGCCCTCTAAAGTGGTGCCCCTTAGTTACAAGGAAAAATGTCAGGACACGATCAATGTGTCAAGTCCCCCTTATAGACTTCTTCCCCTCCGGCAGGAGATCTGATCATAAATCTGCTTTAAATGAAGGAAAATTTCAATGACAGGTTCAGGGTCAGCTTGAGAAATTGCTTTCTCATGATTATAGTTAAAAAAGGAACCAAATTCAAACCAAGCTGCAACACTTAGCTGTGGGTTTGCAAAGACAAGTATTGACTCTGCTCAACTTTAAGATCCAAGGACAAAGCAAATGAGCCAAGCTTGAGCACACCTTTATTATGATCTGGCTGTGCTCGACCAGTCAACTACTCCATTCATCTATTTAATCCCTTGAGCATTCAGGGCTACTATGAAAGAAACAATTCCCGATATGGCTTATTAAGGGAATAACGTTTTTTTTTTTGAATGGAATTAAGGGAATAATGTACTTGTACCAAAGGAAGGGTGATTTGCCAACATGTATGTTTTCAGACGACAATTTTTCACCCTGGCATAAGTTGGGACTTCACTCAGCCATTTTGAGAATGACAGCCAGAATGCCACCACTCTGAGTTCAAAAGCAGAATCTTCTCCAAGCACATACTTATCTTAGTCTTGAAGTAGATTGTCCCAAGTCTTGTTTTCTGAGAATATGGTGGTTATTCGCACCACTCATGTTGGCCCAAGACCTCTCACTTTGTAGGGTGCACTACCATTGGCTCAGATGATGCCAAGCATTGCTGCTGAAGTTACCAAGTCTTGAAGTGCATTGGTTTTATCTGTAGAAAGATAGGCAAATATACTTACACAATAAATGACAGAGACGAGGCCAGCGTCCAAACCCAACTTCCACCGAGAAAAGTCTCTTTCGAATGCTAGAGCAATGAAGAATGACTGAAAGGTGCTAAACAGACACTGGAGAGTGGTGAATGTAAGCTTGGAGGGGTACTCCTTCAGCAAAGGTGCCTAACATTAGGAAGTATTGCACAAATATAAGAAGTGTATATTTACGTAACCCAATTAGGGGCCGGAAACTGCAAAGTAACGTTCTCCAATGGACTCAAATTAATCCTGATGGAAATTCTTAGGGACATACCTGAAGCACCATCCACAAAGACCATGTTGAGTTGGAAATGGTCAAGAGAAAGGTTCCCAAGACCCAAGTCCTAGATGAATGGGTGTGAGGATGATTGATTTCTCTACTTCCATGGCCAAGGAGGTGATGATGAAGCAAAGGTTTGATGTGAGGTCCTTTGTAGAAGGCCATCTCCATAATGCCAGCCAGCAGAAGCAGTACCCCAGAAACTTTCATAATCCCAGAGAGCCTCTTTAACTCGACAGTCTCCTGGCTGTTGTGAATGGATATTGACCAGTTGAGATACATAACCTCATCTCTTCCATTGTGCAATAACAAGCTAGAATATCTATAATGTATTTGAATGCAAGTATTTAGTTCTTTGCATGTGCTAATTCTCCTTCATTTCCTTCATTTAGACCTTGTCATGCAAGGTACTTGTATGGCAAAATTAGACAGTATTTTCCTCATTTAAGTTGTGCCTTGTTGGTGCCAAATGGAAAGCGAAGAAAGACACGGTTGGATGGAGATTAGGGGAGAGTTGATATATATGACCCAATGCCATGTATTAATGCACCGTTCACAATGTGAAAACAAAGAATGAATATAACATACTGGGGGCATTGGATCACATACACAAAACACGATCCCCATACAACTGAGTGTTGGCCATCAGTAGTGGCTATCTACGCCCTCTTGAGACTACAGAAACGTGATACCATGCAAACCGCAGCCAAGTGATTATATTAGTCTATAGAGGCAATTCTGAAAGTTTTCATGCCGGCCAAACTCCAACCACAAACCAAAGGTCATGCTCATTTGAATCCAAGCTATAATCTTTCTCATTTAATGGTCCTGACTTTTGGGCATACTGTGGTTGTAGGGAAGCAGAAAACATGCAGTTGAAAACTTCAGGAACTATATATAAGCAAACCGATCAGATCATACCCAAATATTACAGCCATAATAAAGGTTGCCACTGGAATGGCATTCATCATTGCAGATGACAAGGTTGCCGAAGTGTAAGCAACACCTACAGAAAAAATAACCAAGGAGGGAGTGAACCTAGCAAAAAGGGAGAATGGTTAGACAAGCTCAAGAAAACGTTTGAAATACAATACATCTATAGCTTACCAAATTAGCAGACTTATTATAAATTGGTGCAAAATTATACACAAACTTTTGTGCGAGCGTATATGTGTGCGTTTCCCAAAAAGGCTGAATGCTGAACTAATTCTGCTAGGGAAACTTTTGTTGTTTCATTTTTGCGACTTGTGAAAAGGATATAAAGTAGATATAAGTCTAATTGGTAAACTTGCACTAAAGTGATCCACTACAACAAAAAACAATATACTTGATGAAAAAATCATCACCAAAAAAATTAATTTCATCATTAATTTAAAATCTTTGGTATCAAAAAGAATCATCACGATACTGGTTCGGAAAACTATATCCCTAAAGATATATGGTGACGATAGAAATATTTCATCAACAAATATATATTAGCGATGACAAAAATATGTTAATCACCAAATGGTATAGTATTTGATGATGATAGTTTTTATCACAAGAGATTGATAATTTCATCATGATATGACATACTTTTCATCATCAAAGATTGATCTCTGATAACAAACAAACTCATCATCAAAAGATTATATTTTTATATTAATATTATTTGTCAACAAAAAATAAAAATAATTTCATCAATAATGGAAATTCTTCGTCACTAAAGATTAATCTATGGTGATGTAACCAAACTCGTTTTCAGGAAAAGTTATATTTTTATGATTATATCATTCATCACAAATAGTAAAAAAATTTGGTCACTGAAAGATCAAACAAATCTTAAAGTTGAAAATTAGTTGGATATTATCTGACCAAGTCGATATTTATTCTCGATTCAAATTCGATCCAGATAGATATTTTGCATCGAACCCAAGACATTTTAGATTGTTGCATGCTACTGATCCAATCAGGATGAAGGAAGACTTACTTCAATATGCTCAACTTGAATCTCTCAAAAAAAAAAAATTTGAAAGAAGATAGAAGAATTATGAAAGTAAAACTTAAGTCCCTTTACTTTCATTGATTGACTTTCCACCACTAAAAACTAAGGTATTTAGGCCCTATTTATAATAATGATCTCCTCTCTTACACAATTCAAGTAGGATTTCTCTTTCTAGTTTCTAGAATAACTTCTTAATTTTTAGAAGGATATTTACCCTCAAACAATTTAGGTTGAATTTCTCTTTCTAGTTTAAATAGGACTAAATCTCTAAAAAAAATTGATTTATATAAAAAATGATGAAGAAAAATTAAATATTTTACATTAGGTAGATCTTGATTTCTATATTAATTTTGCCTTCTGTCACTCTGTCTCATTCCTCATAGATCGGAAGATAATTTCTAATCAAAGTCTTTGTTGACAAGAAAAGTTTTAGTTTGACCAGCTTGTTTGGAAGCCCAAAAGATAAAATTTTATTTCAATTTTACCCTATCAGGGCAAGCCTAAAATTATAGATCTTGAAAAGATATCTAATTTCAAAAAAGATCATCCCATTCAAACATCGTAAAATAAAATTATAGCCTCTTAAGTTTGATATGCGATCCAGCTGTAGCGCCCACTAGGATCCGGTACCACAAGATGCAGCAGAAAAAAAGAAAAAATAAAATAAGAAACACAATACAAATATGTGGATCGACCTCAACCCTACCTCCAAGGGGCATGCAAGTTTTACTATGAGAAAATAAAATAAGATCAATACAAGAGGAACTCATCACTCAACCCTTGTACAAAAGTCTCTCAAAAAAAAATCACAAAATCCTCACAAAAGCTTTATAAAATCTTTGTTGAAGCCTTTCTGCACCTTCAGAACGTCATCAGCTTTCAAACACAATAAACGATTTGTCAATCAAAGTTATATAAACTCTAGAATCATAAAAATACTGTTTTAGTAGGAAACAGAGTCCCAATCAAGCTTGGAATCATCCATGGCTGTCCGATCGTGACCGACTCGCACCAAAGACGTTTGATCACATAAAACAGTGCCATTGATCACCTAATCATGCTCAGATTCGCTCATAGCCATCCGATCATGATCGGCTATATTTTAGGCCGTCCGATCACATAAAAATGCACCTGAACTGTGTGTTCGGTCCACGCGATCCCATAGACCGCCCAGCGTCTTGCGGTCCATGGTGGACCATGCGAGCACTGGGCCTGGGATGCCCGCATGTGCTGGGCCGGCCCACGTGCGCATCCGCATTGGGCCCACCCGCACCTAGGCTGAGTGTGCCCGTACTGGGCCCGTCCACACGTTGGGCTACGTGCGGCTGCACTTTTGACGCATCTCCGTCGGGGCGAGTAGTGCTCTACTAGTCCCTGCCGGTCGTGCCGTCTTCTCTCATACGTAACTTCTCTGTTTGGACTCCGTTTAGGGTGATCTTGGGCTCATTGGACTTCATTTTTCATCTTGAACCTTGCTGTGGGCTCAATGTGGATCGAATCTTGAGGTATATTTTCTAACAATCTCTATCTTGACTCGATATTCGATCTTCATCTATCTTTGAGAGCCTGTGATCCATCTTACCCTCACACCCTGAGGCATGCCTGCTGTCTCATGGATGGGCAAATATGGGAGTCAAGTCCGGCTGCTCGATCCCACCTTCATCATGGGCTGTGTCCACTTTGACCAAAGACCTGCTCGGAGAAGTCTCCTGCGGTAATAGAAATCTCACCTTGCGACGTCGCCTCTCATTCTCCCGAGTCTCTCGTCTAGTGCCCGATCCACCTCCACTTGAAGCTCCACCTCCACCTAGAGCTCCACCTCGCTTTGGGCTCCTCCTGGCTCCTGAAGCTCCACCTTGCACTGGACTCTTCGTCAGATAATAATATCCTCTCGTCTTCTTTTTTCTCTCTAGAACAATCCAATTACCATGCAATACCTTCAGGATTTCTCCACCAGCTACCATCCTATAGCCTCTCGAATCTAGTCTGCTTAGTGAGATAAAATTCTGTCTGAAATCGGATATGTATCGAACCTTCCCTGATCTCTTCACTGCACCATCATGTGTCCTCCAGCTGACCGTCCCAATGCCTCTGATCGCACAGCTCGATCCATCTGGCAGATAAATAGTGCCCTCACTGCTCTCCAGAGAGTCAAACTGTTCCATTTTGTAACATACATGATAGGTGCATGCAGAATCTAAAAGCTATTGCTGGAAAGAAGTAGATATCTCATCAGATATCTTCAGAAAATTATCCTCTGAATCGCTATTGGCCGTCGCTGCAACAGTCCTCATTCGATCTCTGAGTTGAGAGTAATCTCTGGCTAGATGCCCCAACTCGTCACACCGATAACATCTGATCTTGCTCAAGTCCCTCTTGGACTTCGACTGCCCTTGTCGCGATCTCCTGTCACTCCGCTTACCGCCTCCTACTTCTTCAGAGACCACCAAAGCTGAGGTACCGTCACCTGAGCTCGAAGCTGGGTTCTCCCTCCTGAGAACCTCATTCTGGAGAATCACTGCGGTGACCTCATCCATCTTGATGGTGCTCTTCTCCACTAGAAGAGCAGTCACCAAAGACTCATACGAAAGGAGAAGCGATGCTAGCAAGACCAGCACTCTGGTCATCTCCTCAACTTTCTCGCCAATGCTGAGGAGGTCGGTGAGGATCTTCTGAAAGTGGCTGAGATGCTCCTGCACACTTTGTCCCTCAGTCATCTACAGCTGATAGAGCTGCCTCCAGAGGAAGAGAGTGTTGGTGAGAGACTTCCCCATGTACAACTCCTCGAGCTTCGACCACAGCCTCGTCGAAGAAGTCTCGCTAAGCATATGGATCACCACCTTATCCGCTAGGTACAAATGAATTATACTCACCGTCTACATCTGGAGCCTCCTCCAATATTGCACCTCTAAGGTAGTAGGCTTCTCATTGCATAAGAGAACATCGATCAACCCTTGTTGGATGAGCACGTCTTTCACTCTTGCCTGCCACAAGGAGAAATTATTCTTTCCATCAAACCTGTTGATCTCCATCTTGATTGTGTTTGTCTTCTCCATCTTCTATCTCGTTCACCACCGCTGTAACCTAGACTCTAACACAACCTTGCTCTGATACCAATTGTAGCACCCATCAGGATCTGATACTATAAGATGCAGCAAGAAGAAAAAAGAAACAAAACAAGAAACACAATACAAGTACATGGATCGGCCTCAAGCCTACATCCATGGGGCATGCAAGCTTTACTATGAGAATAAAATAAGATCAATATAAGAGAAACTCACCACTCAACCCTTGTATAAGAGTCTCTCATAAAAAAAAGCTCCAAAATCTTCACAATAGCTCTTTAAAACCTCTGTTGAAGTCTTTCTGTACCTCCAAGACGTCACCAGCTCTCAGACACAACAAACGGTTCATCAATTGAAGTTATATAGACTTCAAAATCACGAAAATACTATTTCAGTAGGAAACAAAGTCTCAATCAAGCTTGAAATTATCCGTGGCCATTTGATCATGATCGGCTCGCACCAGAGCCATCTGATCATGCAAAACAGTATCACTGATCACCTGATCATGCTCAAATTCACTCACAGCTGTCCAATCGTGACTGGCTGCATTCTGAGCCGTCCAATCATGCAAAAATGTACCTGAACCGTGCGTGGACTGCGTGTTCGGTCCACGTGATCCCATGGACTGCCCAGCACCTCGCGGTCCACAATGGACCGCGCGAGCACTGGGCCTGGGACGCCCGCACGTGTTGGGCTGGCCCACGCGCTCACCTGTGCTGGGCCCGCCCATGCCTGGGCCACACGTGCCTGCACTGGGCCCATCCACGCACTGGGCCGCATGCTGTTGCATGCTGGGTGCATCTCTGCCGGGACGGGCGGCGCTCCGTCGGTCCCCACTAGCCGCTGCCACCTCATGCACCATGTCGTCTTCTCTCACACGTAACTTCTCCGTCCGAACTCCGTTTGGGATGATCTTGAGCTCGTTGGACTCTATTTTTCATCCTGGATCTTGTTGTGGGCTCAATATGGATCGAATCTTGAGACATTTTTTCTAATACCAGCTTCCTGATATAGCAAATCTTGCTCCTAAACTATATCCACCCATATCCATAATAGCCAAAATAGTTCACATCGAGTTTGAACATCCTTCTAGATCAGGATTTTCTTTGTTTAGGAGATTTAGTTCCTGCTAAATTAGAATTGAAGGTGGAAAAGTGCTTACTTCTCCATCTCACAGTCAAGCCACCTGGACTTGCTTGAAGATGGTTTTCGGCATTGATCTTGTTTGCTACTAGGTCTCAATAAACTACTTGATCAGCTCCCACATTTGGACTTCATGGTAAGGACACTTATCGTCTTTCCTCATCGACAGTAACTATGGCAACTCCTCCTCAATTTGGATCTTAGTTGATTGGTCGATTAAGTGAGAGCTTGGCCGCTCATAAGTGGTATCAACCTCTTTCTCAAACTTGTTATAGAAATTAACAAGTGGCTTTGTTTGGGTAGTAGTCACAAGGTCTATATTTTTATGTGTTTTAAAGATGTTGATTATGAACTCCTTTCTTTCCTTTACAAGATGATGCTTTTTTTTCCATCTCTAGAAAATGCATTTTGATCCCAAAGATACGAGCTCCCAAGAAAAATCTAACAAACATGATCCCAAAGATACGAGCTCCCAAGAATAATCTAACAAACATCTAAAGGAATTACTTTACAAGTTACCTCACCAATATACTTCTCAATTATGGTGAACTTGAATGTACACATCTTCATGTTCTTCAACTCGACATCCTTTTGAATCCAACTAACAGGGCAAGAATGTGGATGAGCCTAGGTCTGCAGCTCTAACTCTTGAACTACTTTTCAAAAATGAGATTCTTCTGATTTCCAAGATCTAAGATACTCTTGATGATGCTTTGCTTCATCTAGATCTTCAAATGGAAGAGTTCCTCTCACCCCTCTTAGATTATTACATACTATTGATCTGACTGAGGAAAAGAAAGATTTATTTCAAATCACTCAAATTAAATCTTTCAAAAGAAAATTAAAAGAAGATGAAAAAACTATGAAAGTAGAGATTAAGTATCTTTTTTTTTATTGATTGATTCTCTACCACCAAAAACTGAGGTACATAGCTCCTATTTATAATAATGAGGTCCCCTATTGAAAAATTGGGCTGAATTTCTCTTTCTAGTTCGAATAAGACTAAGTAGATGTATGCAACCAAATCATTCAAACCGCATAACCAATCCGATCCATTAATTTCGGTTCAGTTTAGATCATATTTTTTTAGATTCGATTCAATTTCGATTTAAAAATTTTAGAAACCAAAAAAAATTGATTTGGTTTTGGTATAAATTTCAAAAAATCCAATTTAAACCAAACCAACCCATGTGTGTGTGTATACATATATATGCATGTACATATATATATATATATATATATATATATATATATATATATATATATATATATATATATATATATATATATAGGTAAATTGGGCTCTAATCGAATAGACCCCAATCCAAATCTAGTCACATGCACATCCATCCCATCAGATGCATCTTGAGGCACCTATTCCCGGCTACCATTCCTTTGTCATTTGTTTGACATGGTGCATTAAAAAAAGGATGGCGTTCAATGAGATGCAACAGAAACCCATGGGTTTTGGCTAAAATGGCATTTGAAAAAGCAAAAAAAAATGGCTTAATGGGGATAGGACACAGGGCTTTCATTCTCTGTCCCTCTCTATCCCTCTCTTTCTTGTTTCAAATAGCATCCACTCATTTCCTCTCTCTCTCTCTCTCTCTCTCGTTGCCTCTCTTATTTCAAACACCATCTTCCCATTCTCTCTGTCCATATCTCTGTCTCTGAAACTCTCTATCCCTTCTCTCCCTTGTTGACAAAAATTCTAGCCTCCCTCTATCTCCCTTTGGCCCTTCAAATGGCAATGGAGCTCTCTCTCTCCCTCCCTCTCTATCTCTTGTATTTCTGTTGACATCATCTCGTTCTCTCTCTCCTCTCTCTCTCTGACCTCTACAACCACTCTTTCCCTCTTTCTCTTACAGCACAAACTCAAGTCTCCTTGTCTCCCTTTAGCCTAACCACTAAAATTCTGTCTCCCTCTCATTGGAATCAACCTCCTTCCTCTCTCTCTCTCTGTCCTGTCGATCAAAGAATCATTAACCCCATAGCTCTCTACACCTCTGTCACCAAAATTCCATCCCCCACCTCTCTCTTTCTCATCGGAAGGTAGCTCAAGGAAGGATTAAATTCATCTTAAGCTAAACAAAGACAAATCAAAGAAAAGGATGAAATTGTCAATGTCCGATCATCGGAATCCTTTGTTCTCTGCCTCTTGAGTACAAGGTACACCTTAATCATTATATAATACTTAGAGGATAAACACAAGATCATAGTATATAGAAATATATATGATATGCATCACCTATAATACATTTGATATGCATCAATAAAAATGAATTGCATTTTAATTGCATCTCCCTTTGAATAGCAGATCATAATATACATTACTTAGTAGAGTATATAAATTTGAATATGTACTGCTTGTATTAACTCTATTACACTAGCAGTAATTATACAAATTGCACATATGTTGGATGTAAAAAGCATGTATGATGATAACACGATGGCCATCTTTAGCACACCCAGGTAGTTTTGTAGGGAGAGTAAGCAATGGGGATGATTATATTTCACTTGATGACATACCTAATTCAGCCAATATGGACAATGTAGAGAGGGCTTCTAAGTAGATAGACTATATTGCCCTGACTCCAAATTTACTTAGGAAACATTAATAATAATTTAGCATTACATGAAGGTATGGACTTTGATACTCAAGAAGAAGGTATGAAAGCCTATAACCAATACATGTATCATAAAGAATTTGATATTTGGAAGGGATCATCTTATCAATCTCTAAGGATAAGAAAATTAGCAAGTAAGAATTCATATGTTGTAAAGAAGAAATATATAAGCCTAACAGCAATATGCAAGTTGATGGGCAAAATCATTCAGCACTCATAACACCGTGCAAGGAAGAATAGAACATTTGCATTGGATGCAAAGCAAAAATACACATTAAAAAAATAAAGTTGGCAAGTGGGAGGTTGTATTGTTTCATGATATTTGTTGGTGCAGAATTCCGCCGAAGTCCGAGAAGCTGGAGTTTGGATGACCGCGGCCGCCGTCGGGACCTGCAAGGGAAGTCTAAACCGGAGTTGGAGGTGCTCCGACAAGACCTTTCGACGCTCAAATCAGTACTCTGCTTCAACAGAAATGGAGTGCTCGAGAAAAAATTTTAGTAGAGTTTTGAGATAGAGATCAGAGCTTAGAGAAGAACGTATCTGGGGGTCTCTTTTATAGATGGAGAGCGTAACTGATTAACAGCGACGTCTGTAACTGTCTGGTAGTGGGCTGTTCAGAGCCGTCTGGAGTTTGTTACGGAGAGTAGTGGCGTCAGGGGTCGTTCAGGGCCACGTGGAGTTGGTTACGGAGAGTGGAGTGGTGGCCGTTGTTGCGACTTGCCAGGGAGTAGTGGAGCCACATGGAATCCGTTGCAAAGAGTGGAGCAGGGTAGCGGCCCTCATCGTGGCTTGCCAGAGAGTTCGGATCTGTCAATCGAAGCTTGACTGAGATGTCTGATGGAGCGGAATGGTTCTCTGTCTCGTCAATCCAGGAGAAGCTCGGACGTTTTTGAGGTCGCTGACGAGTCTACTATGGTCGGAGGCCTTGGGCGCTGAGGTTACAGGTGAGAGCCATCTGCTGTAGAGACTCGGATGAAGACTTTCAGTTGGTGAAGTCCGATAGGAGCCCAATTGCTAGGGAAGTCCGTTTGGGATCTGCCTGGCGTGGAAGCTCGTCTGAAGATAATCCGTCGAAGAACTCTGATTTCATGAGGAACTTGGCGGAAGGTCGGCCAGTGGTAGACTTCGGATGGCATTGGGGAGGCTCATCTGTCGGAGGAGTATGGGGGATCCGGAGACGATCGGCCGTTATAGAAATTCAGCTGCTGGAGTCTGTCCATTGCGAAAGCTCGTCCGAAATCCATCCACTGTGGAAGCTCGGACAGAGTCTGATTCTCATGGGAGGCCGAAAGGAGGTCGCTTATTGTTGGAGCTCGGTCGAAGATCGGTTATTGTGGGAGCTCGGAGTAACGACCTGGCCGGTGAATCCTGCCCCCTGGTAGAAGCTCGTTTGGGATCCGGCTACGAAGAAGCTTGGCTGAAGTCTACCTGTAATGAAAGTTCGGAAGAAATCTATTTACAGTAGAGGCCCGAATGGAATTTGCTTACAGTAAAGATCCGGGGTAGATCGCCCACTGTAGGAGTTCGGAGTAGATCGCTCGTAGCAGGAGTTCGGAGAAGACCGCTCGTAGTAGAAGCTCAGCTCTCGTAGGAGCTCGGCTGGAACTGCTCGTAGCAGAAGTTCGGAGTAGATCGCTCATAGTAGAAGCTCGGCTCTCGTAGGAGATCGGTTGGAACTACTTGTAGTAGAAGCTCGGCTCTCGCAGGAGCTCGACTGGAACTGCTCATAGTAGAAGCTCGGCTACAACTGCTCGTAGTAGAAGCTCGGCTCTCGCAGGACCTCGGTTAGAATCCTGAAGGCGGTCGACCATCGTAGAAACTTGGATAGAGTCTGATTACTGTAGAAACCTTGTTGTTGAAGAAGCTTGGATATTGACGAAGTCCGAAAGGAGTTCGGAGAATAGTTGGTCACAGTAGAAGGTCGGCTGGCAGTGAGGTCCAGAGAGCTTTTGGGGTGGCCCGGTAGACGAATGGAGAAACTCATTGTTGGAGAAGTCCGGAAGGGTCGATCTTTTACATACTTCGACCGGGGGGTATTTTATACCCAACAATATTTATAACCATGAGCTCATTTATAGCCCATCTAAAACTTATCTCCTTTGATCACATAGAAAGATCACCGCAGAAGATAAAGAATTTATAGAAACTTTACATAAGCAAAATATTTCTACTAAATAAATCATAGGTGCTATCTTACAACTATATGGAGATATATGAAATATAAGCTTTACTAGGAAGAATCAGAGCAACTTTGAAACCAACCTCCAAAAATAGTTATTCAACATTAACCTACCAATAACAAATAATCATTTTAGATCTCTATAAGTTGAAAATCCAGCCTTCTTTTATGCCATCCAATTAGCTACTGACAATAGTATGTAGAATATTGTTTAGATTGATGAGAGATCAATATTATCTTACCAATACTTAGATGTGGTGAAATTCGATACTACATATACATGACAAATATATACAACATGTCTTTTGCATCATTTGTCGATGTCAACCACCACATATGGTCTATTTTATTAGATTGTGCCCTAGTATGAAATGAGTGCACTAAATTATTTGTTTGGATTATCCAATCTTTTCTAGAGGCACTATATGACAAACACCAAAATGCATCTTAATCAATCAAGATCCAATAATAAAAAAGGTAATTAATCATGTTTTTCCAAATACTATCCATCAATTTTGTAAGTGGCATATCTTGAAGAATATCAGACAATATTTGTCTATATTTTTTTTAGCACAAAGGATGGACTTAAAGAAGATCTTCACTATTACATCAATGCTTCTGTCTCTCTAGAGTAGATTGAGCATCGTCAGGACGTATTTATTAAAAAATATTCTTTGGAGTTCAACACTTACTTTGATCACCTATACAGTATATGAGACCAATGGGTTCTTGCATACTTTAGACATATTCTTTACTTCCATATCTATAGCACAACATAGTGAAAGTAGATACTCATTATTTAAGGATTATATTGATAATCACATGAATGCTTTCAAGTTTATTACTCAATATGAAGCGGTCTTGGAGAGCACATATGACTGAGAGGATGAGGACTTCCGTGCTACAATATTTAGACAATATTTATGGTTGAAGTACCTAATTGAGAAGCATGCTTTTGAAGTGTATACAAAAAATATTTTTAAGCATTTTAAGGAGCAACTCAAAATGACCATCATGTATGATGTGGAGAAGATCGAAAAATATAACTTGTATCATGTGGTTGATATTGATACTTCGAATGGAAATCAGAATAAGGAAACATCATATGATATAATATATACCATGTCGAATGAGAAATTTACATGCTTATGTCTGATGTTTGAATTCAGTAATGTTATATATGCTCATATCTTAAAAATTCTTATTTATTTAAGAATTCATTGCATCCCTATGCATTACATATTAAAGCATGGGACAAAATTTGCAAACGAAGAAGTTATTGATATGATACAAAGGGATGGCGAACTTATAGAGGATATGATATCGAGAACTACATGATTTAATGGGCTATATAAAATGCTTTTGAAATTAGCATATGATAGATGTACCTTTTATGAAACCTATGATCCTGTCATTAACATTATAAGGTCTATCATCAAAAAAGTATGCATATTGAAAAAGAACCTATTTAAAGAATAAAGTGCTACAGACGAAAGTCGTACTCAATTTTGGGTGGCTATAACATATTGTAGCCAAGCAAAAAAAATAAGTGCAAACAATGTCACACTTAAAGATCCTCTGACTTCAAACTATAAAGGTCAGAAGTAATTGAGCAGATTCAAACAACCAATGAAAGTTGTATCAAAAAAATAATGGACATGCAAGAAATATCATCAAAAGGGTCATAATATTCGAATATGCAAGACAGACGTTAGTAAAAGCTACATCCTTTTAATTAATTAGTATTATAATTTGATAGAATCTTTTTTTTGTGACTTATTGGGTTATTGTATTTTACTATCAATAATTTCAAAGCATACATCAGTGGTGATTCATCCGAGGAAGAGCAATTCAATGAGCATGTAGGCTCACTGCTATTTTAGACCATATGTTTGTAATTCTAGCATGATGGGTACTATTTTAACTTAGATATTATATATAAGCTATGTACATGATGTATTCACTTACAAAGATGTAAAGAAATATGATTGCATATAGTTGTGAAAAGAAATATGATTGCACATAGTTCTAAATGAATCTATTACTCATATGCTATGATACAGTTTGTTTTGTTTGGTTTGTTTGTTCAATATTACTTTGATGATTATGATCTTCAAATAATTAGTCTAAGTATCTTTTGGAAAGTGGATTAGCATAAAATTTGCATGTGAAACATATTTTCCATAATAAACACAAACTCATCAAAATAAACACTAACTTCAAGTAGCATAAATATAAAACCTATAACAATAAACATAAACTCACCAGAATAAATACTAACTTCTGGTAGAATAAATACAAATTCTATGAAAATAAACACAAACTCACCAAAAAAAATACAAATGGGCTCAGGATAAATACAAACTTTTCTTATTGCTCTCTGTCCTGTGGACTCCCATGCAAGAATAAATACAAATTCATATAACAAATACAAACACTATATAATAAATACAAACTCAACATCCAATTGGATGGCATAAAAGAAGGCTAGATTCTTAGCTTGTAGAGATAAAAAATGATTAATTGTTATTTGCAGATCAATGTTAAATAACTATTTTTGGAGGTTGGCTCTAAGGTTGCTTAGATCTTTTCTAGTAAAACTTATATTATATATCTCCATAAAATTATGAGATATCACCCATAATTTATTGAGTAAAAATATTTTGCTCATGTAAATATAAATTTCTTATCTTTTGTAGTGATCTTTTTATGCGATCGGAAGTTTTAGATAGGCCATGAGTGAGCTTATGATTATGAACATTTTGAAATGATGTAACCTCCCACTTGCCAAATTCATTCTTTTTAATGCACACATTTGCTTTGCATCCAATGCGAATGCTCTATCCTTCATTGTATGGTGTTGTGGGTGCTGCATGATCTTGCCGATCAACTGGCATATTGTTTTTAGGTTTATATATCTTTTCTTTACAATATATGAATCGATGAGATGATTACTTTCGAATAGCAAATTCTTTATGCTATGCATATTGGTTGTAGGCTTCCATTGCTTCTTTATGAGTATCGAAAATCATGCCTTTGACAATGCTAAATTATCAATGTTTCCTGATTTTGGAGTTTGGGCAATACAATTTGCTTGCACAGATGCCCTCTCTATATTATTAATGTTGGCTAAATTGGGTGTGTCATCAAGTGAAATATAAAAATCCTCATTGCTTCCTCCCCCTACAAAACTACCTGGTGTGCTAATGACAACCATTATATTGTCATCATACATACTGTCTACATCCATTATATATACAATTCTATAATTACTACCAATGAAATAGAGTTAATATACTTATCATTCAAATGCATATATCCTACTAAGTAATGTATATTATGATCAGTTATTCAAAGGATGATACAACTAAAATGCAATTCACTTTTATTGA
Organism: Elaeis guineensis; assembly: GCF_000442705.2. Lineage (NCBI taxonomy): Eukaryota > Viridiplantae > Streptophyta > Magnoliopsida > Arecales > Arecaceae > Elaeis > Elaeis guineensis. The sequence continues at coordinate 14,848,665 of NC_025993.2, read as the reverse complement.
TGCATATGTACTACAAGTGATGCATATCAAGTATATTTTTATATGCTATATATGATATTGTGTTTTTTTTGTAAGCATTATATGTGGTTAAGGTGTACCTTACACTCAAAGAGGCAGAGAACAAAGGATTTTGATGACCGTGTGTTGACAGTGTAATCCTTTTCTTGCTTTTATCTTCATTCAACTGAAGATGAATTTAACCCTTCCTTGAGCAACCTTATGATGAGAAAGAGGAAGATGGGGGATGGGTTTTCGGTGATAGAGGGGTGAAGAGCTATGTGGTTGATAATGCTTCGACTGGTAAGATAGAGAGAGAGAGGAAGGAGGTCGATTCCAATGAGAGAGGGAGAGAGAATTTCAATGGTCGACCTAAAAGAAGAGAGAGGCTTGAGTTTGTACTGATGAGAGATAGAGAGAGTTGTAGAGGCCAAAGAGAGAGAGGGGGGAGAGAGAACAAGATGATGTCAATAAAAATACAACAGATAGAGAGGGAGGGAGACAGAGAGCTTCATTACCATTAGAAGGGCCAAAGGGAGAGATAAGGAGGCTCAACTTTTGTTGACGAGGGAGAGAGAGGGATAGATAGTTTCATAGCCAGAGAGAGATAAAGGAAAGATGGTGTTTGAAACAAGAGAGATAGAGAGAGAGAGAATAAGCGGATGTTGTTTGAATAAGCGGGTGCTGTTTGAAACAAGAGAGAGAGGGAGAGGGTTAGAGACTGAGAGCTCCATATCCCATCCTCATTGAGGGTTTTTTTTTTTTTTTTTTTTTTTTTGAAATGCCATTTCAGCCAAAATCCATGGGCTTCCATCATGTCCCATTGAATGCCATCTTTTTTTTTTTTTTTTTTAACATGCCATATCACCCAAACGATAAAGGAATAGTCTCCGGTAGTTGAAAATGGATGCCTCCAAATGCACATCGATGGACAAACATGCATGTAACTGGATCCCAGTCGACCTCACATATATATATATATATAGGATAAGTCATAAGCCGCCCTATTTTCTCAAAGGAGGTTGTAGTCCTATTCATTTAGCCCATTTAACTCATCTATAAGCTGCCCATTTAATCCATCATAAGCCGCCCTATTTTCTCAAAGGAGGGTGTAGTCCTATTCATTTAGCCCATTTAACTCATCTATAAGCTGCCCATTTAATCCATTCCAAAAGCTTTCTATTTATTATAATTTGAACTTAAAATAGATAGCAACCTATTTAGCCTATTCTATAAGCTGCCCATTTTGGTGATGAACGTGTATGTAACTGGATCCCAATTTACCTCACACACACACACACACACACACACACACACACACACACACATATATATATATATATATATATATATATATATATATATATATATATGAGATAAGTCATAAGCTGCCCCACTTTCTCAAAGGAGGTTGTAGTCCTATTCATGTAGCCCATTTAACTTATCTATAAGCTGCTCATAATCCATCCCAAAAGCTTCCCATTTATTATAATTAGAACTTAAAATAGATAGCAACCCATTTAGCCTATACTATAAGCTGTCCATTTGATAAAAGCCCAATAGTCCACAATCTGATAAACCAAATTGAGGAAAATCAATTTTTTGGATCATTTTGAACTAGTTTTTCCTTGTAATTAGTTCAATTTCAGTTTTAGTTTTAGGAAACCAGTTTAGGCCACTTCAATTTGAAGATTGAACCTAAACTAACCCCAACACTTGTCGGACTAGGTCTCTTAAAAAAAATATAATTAATATAAAAAATCATAAAAAAATTACATGAAGTAGATCTCAACTTCTAATCAATTTGCCATCTATCACTCCATCTAATTCTTCATGGATTGGAAGATAATCTCCAATCAAAAAGTTTTTTGAAAAGAAAAGTTTTGGTTTGATTTATCCATTTTGGAGATCCAAACAATAAAATTTTAGCCTACTTTAGCTCCTTTAGGGGCTAGCCTAAAGTAGTAGATCTCAAAAAGATACTCAATTTTTATAAAAAATTCATCTCAGTTGGGTATTATATAACCAAATTATGGTCTCCTAAAATTTCGGACAAGATTTGTCTTTGTGATGTAGTGAATCTTACTTCCGAACCTTATCTAGCCACATCCATAGTGGCCAAAATAATCCATATTGAGTTTGAAAATTTTTCTAGATCAGGGCTCTCCTATTTAGGAGATTTAACTCCCATCAAATCAGAACTGAATAAGTAGAAATACTTGTTTCTCTATCTCATGATTGAACCATCTAGCTTTGCTTGAAGATGGTCTCTAGCCTTGATCTTCTTTGCTCCTTAGACTCAACAAACTACTTAATCCACCCCACATCTGGACTTCATGGTATGGACACTACTTGTTGTCTTTCTTCATCGATGGTAACTACAACAATGCCCACTCGATCTCAATCTCGATTGATTGGTTTGTTGAACCAGGGGGTAAGAACTTGGCTACTTATAAGTAATATCAACTTTTTGTACAATCATCACAAACTTGTTGCAGACTCTAACAAGTCGCTTTGTCTAGGCAGCAGTCACAAGGTTTATATTTACTTTTATTTTGGAGGTGTTGATCATGAACTCTTTCCCATCCTTTATGAGACGATACTTTTTCTTCCATTCGAGCTCCCAAGAATAACTTGGTAAATATTCAAAGGAACTGCTTCACAAGCTATCTCATCAAGATACCTTTCAGTTATGATGAACTTCAAGGTGCACTACATAGTGATCATCAACTCAACATCTTTTTAAATCCAACTAAAAGGGTAAAGATGTGGATGCAGCTTGGTTTACAACCCTAGCTCCTAAATTAGATTTGCAAAGATGAGATTCTTCTACCATCTAGGATCTAAAATAGCCATAATGATGCTATGCTTCATCTGGATCTTCAAATAGATGAGTTCCTCTTGTGCCTCTACATCTATCTCAGTTACTATCTTAGATCTTTTTTTTTTCCACCATCAAGCTCAATTTAGAATTTGCTTTTTCGAGTTTGAATAGCTCCTCAACCTCTACAATATCAAGACCACCTTCTTTTTCTTCTGAGAATTATCATCCTTCAACTTCCTCATATTGGAATGCAATTCAGGGTGAAGTTTTCAACATTATTCGTTGGAGTGTTCGCAAAGGTTATAATAACCATAATAATTTTTCTGAGTTATCTTGACATGCTTTTTGCCCTAGTCCCCCTTTTGGCTTAATTAATCTTCTATTATCTTTCTTGCATTTGTCACCTTTTTCTATGTTCCCTAAGCCAATTCTTCTCCTCAATCCCCATGGCCTTCACACTAGCTTCACTAATATCTTCAACTTTGAAAAGTTTCGACTTCTTTGGATGATCTCGTGGAAACCTCTAATATGCTTCATAAAAACTGCATGATCATCAATGGAGATTTTGAAGAAGATTGCTTGCTTGTGATACTAGATGGTGTAGTCTTAGATATATTAATCAAACTTCTGCAATAAGTATTACCACTTGATCCATCGATCCTCTTCGTGGCCCATTGGGTAAAACTACTTCTTGATTTGGCCCTTAAATTTGCTTTACATCATGTTACAAATATCATTGTTTCACATATATGACTTTCACCATATAAGACATCGCTATCAAGCTTGAGACAAGCTTGATATCTAACCTTTCTACATTAACAGTCATCCAATCGAAAAAAAAAGATTTTTTTCAACCCATTCAACTTAGATCCCTCAAAAGAAAAAAAAGAAGATGATAGAAGTATGGCGAAAGTAGGGCTTAAATCCCTTTTTTCATTGATTAATTCTCTATGCTATAAATAGAGGTACAAAGCTCCTATTTATAATAGTGAGATCTATCCTTGCACAATTCGAATCGATTCTTCTTTTTATCTTCTACAAGGATATCCACTATTGAATAAGTTGGATTAGACTCCTCTTTCTAGCATAAATAGAATTAGATCTTAAAAAAAATATGATGAATATAAAAAAGAATAAAAAATATTAAAATTTTGTAGAAGATGGATCTCGACTTCTATATCAACTTTATCTTCTATCACTCTACCTAATTTTTTATAAATTAAAAGATAACTTCAAATCAAAATCTTTTCAAAAAAGAAAGTTTTGAATTGATTAGTCTGTTTTGAGGCCCAAACAATAAAATCTTGGTTTGATTTAGCCCCTTTAAGGGTTGGCCCAAAGATATATATCTCAAAAAGATATCCAATTTTAAGAAAAAAAGATCATTTCAATCGGATATCGTATGGTCAAGTTATAGCCTCCTGAAGTTTGGTATACAATTCAACTTCTAGATATGGTGGATCTTGCTCTTGAATTTTGTTTATCTCTCCTCATAGTAACCAACGTAGTCTACATTAAATCTTGATAGTGGTAAAAATGATCCACATCGAGTCTAGTGATTCTTTTGGATATTTGTAATAGTTAGAGTAATCCACATCAAATCTAATGATTCACCTAAATCAAAGCTCCTCTTGTTTAAGGGATGTAGCTCTTGCTAAATCGAAAATGAAGATAAAAAATGCCTGCTCCTCTACCTCATGATTGAACCACTTGGTTTTGCTCGAAGATAGTTTCCACTCTTGCTCTTCTTTATCGGATGATAAATCTTGATCTCTAGATTTAGGAGATAACCTCAATACAAGAGTTGTTGGTGCTTGTGTTGAAGGTGTTGCCAATTAAGACACGATCTAGGTGAATAGACAATCTTCTCCTCTAATTATGTGAGACATTCTTTTATCTCATCATCTATTAAGATAGATTTAGCAACTATACTCATTTTTTATCCTTTGATGTACTTTAAGCATCAATAGCCTTTCTTCTAACAACTTCTATTGCTCGCATGTTAGACCTCTCATAGATGTAGAGGATCAAAACTCTGATATCAGCTTGATCCAATAGGAGAGAAGGAATATTTTCTTCAACCCACTTAATTTGGATCTCTCAAAAGAAAAAAAAAAAGATGAAAGAATTATGAAAGTAGGGTTAAATCTTCTTTCTTTCATTGATTAATTTTTTATACCATAAACTGAGGTACATAGTCTCCATTTATAATAATAAGATCCATCCTTATATAATTCGGATTAGATTTTTTTCTTATCTTCTAGAAGGATGTCCACCACTGAACAAATTGCGTAGGACTCCTCTTCCTAGCTTAAATAGAATTAGATCTCTAAAATTAAATATGATGAATATAAAAATTATAAAAAATTAAAATTATATAAAAGATAGATCTTGACTTCTGCATCAATTTTACCTTCATTGCTCTACCTAATTCTTCTCAAATTGAAAGATAACTCTAGGTCAAAGTCTTTCCCAAAAAGGAAAGTTTTAGTTTGATCGGCTCTTTTTGAGATCCAAACAATAAAATTTTGATCTGATTTAGTCCTTTTAAGGCCTGATCCAAAGTTGTAAATCTTAAAAAGATAATCAATTCTAAAAAAAAAAGATCATCAAACATTGTATGATCAAGTTATGGCCTCTTGAATTTTGACATGTGATTCGGCTTCCAGATTTTATTTTGCTCTTCTCATAATGACCAACGTGAAGCACATTATGTCTAATGATCCTTCTGAAGATTTATAATAGTTAAAATGGCCCACATCAAGTCTGATGATCCATCTGGATCAAGTAGTCCTATTGTATATGGAGATCTCAATTCAAGCTTCAACTTTAAATAGTTGAAGAGAGATTTTTCATTTATTTAGGCTGCACATCCTTCTCGTTGCATGAAAAATCTTTATCTCCAAATATAGGCGACAGCTTCACAATAGAAGTTGCTAGTACTTGTACTTGCATTGAAGATATTACCAATCTGGGATGACCTCGATGAGCTGGGCAATCTTCTTCTCTACTTATGTACAACATCCTTTCGTCTCATCATTTATCGAGGAAGAAATAGCAGCTATGCTCATCTTTGCCCTTTGATGTACTTGAAGTATAAATAATTCTTCTCCCAATTACTTGTATTGCTAGTGCATCTAGATCATAAATTAAGGCTCCTACAAATACAGAGGACTAATACTTTAGTACCAACTTATTTCTATATATGTAGAGAAACTTGACTCTGATATCAACTTGAATCGATTAAAAAGAAGAAAGATTTTTTTCAACCCTCTCAATTCAAATCTCTTAAAAAAATAGAAGAAGATGGAAGAATTACAAAAGCAAGGCTTAAATCTTTTTTTTCTTTTATTGATTAATTCTCCACCACCAAAAACTAAGGTACATAGCATCTATTTATACTATTAAGATCCTCTTACACAATTTGAGTGGCATTCTTCTTTATAGTTTCTAGAAAGATGTTTCCTCTTGAGTAATTCAGATCAGATTCCTCTTCTAATTCAAATATGACTAAGTTTTTTAATAAAATGATTAATATAACAATCATGAATAGTTCAAATAGATCTCAACTTTCATATCAATTCTTTTATATTTTGCTCTATCTAATTCTTTATGGATTGAAAAATAACCTCCAATCAAAATCTTTTCTAAAAAAAAAAGTTTTGATTTTACTAGCATGTTTCGAGACCTAAAGATAAAATTTTGATCTGATTTGGTTCCTTTAGAGGCTGGTACAAAGTTGTAGATATTTTAAAAATATCTAATTTCAAAAAAAAAAGATCATCTCAATCAGGCAGCATATGACCAAATTATGACATTTTAAAATTTGGTATGTTGTTCAGCTTTCTAATATTATGGATCTTGCTTCTAAATACTATCCAGCTCTATCTATAGTGACCAAAATCATTCAAATCGAATTTGAGGATCCTCCTAAATTAGCTACTCAATTATTTTAAATATTAACTTCTAATATATAATTATGATTTATTATTCTTGTTCAAATCTATTCAAATTATAAGAATATTCTCATTTAGAATATATTATGGTAATTCATATTTTAGTAATTAGTTCATTTATATAAATTTTAATTCTTTCTTTTGACAAAAAAATGACTAACTTTATTTTATTCTTTATAATATTCGAACATTTTTCTAAAATATTATTGAAATATCAATAATTCACATATTCCAATATTTGTAGATAATCTTTAAATTTTTAAAAATAACTAATTTATGATTATTTTATTCATACTACAATTAAAAAGTAATAATGGTATTTAATATGAAAACCTTTAATTCTTTAAATAGTTTAATTTCTAATGTTCTTTAAATTCAAATTAGGTTAGATTAATTATCTGAATCTTAGTTAAATTGGAGTAACAACAAATTTAATATTTAAATCTTAGATTATTATCTAGTTACTATAATTTTTTATATCAAATTTATGGTGATAAAATTTTTTCATAAATATAATTTTTGTAACTAAAAAAACTGGTAACGTTAATTATTAACAAATCTTAGTTTTCACAAACAAAATTGCAATTATTGGTGATGTAATTATCATCAACAACAACTATAGATAAGTAATTTTCATATATTTTGAATGATAATTACAATAATATTTAGTAATATAATAGTTTTATAAGGAATTTTGTGACCTATTAGTGCCAAAAAATTTTTGTTAGCATGCAATAAGAATCTTCATACAAAAATTTTCTCAAGACTATTTGAAATTCACGTCATACTTGTGACAATATAATTTTTCTATGAAAATAATTTTCATTACTAAAAATTACTATCAACAATTTAGTAATGAAACTTTACTATCATCACGAAATTTGCAATCATTGGTGATGCTATTATTTTCATCACAAATGGAACACATAACTAATTTCTAAATCTTCAAAAATAAAATAAGAATGGATAATATATAAGAAATTTATAAGTCATCCAAAGCATAGATATTTAGTGACTGAAAATATTTCATCATAATATTTGCAAATTCTTACTAACAATAAAATTTGTCAGAATATGGTAAGAATCGTCGCAAAAAATATCCTCCATACGGAGGAAATTTGCATGATGTTTGTTGACACTATTAATTTTGTCATGAAAGTGATTTGATTATTTTTATTTTTCATAAACAAAATAAGAATAGGTAATGAGAGATTTAGGTCACCAAAAATAGAAATATTTAGTGGCCTAAGATATTTCATTATAAAATTTACTAATTTTCAATGATGATAAACTGTGTCACAATATAGTAAAAGTCATCACAAAAAATTCCTCCATGTGGCCAAAATTGGCATCAGATATTTGGTGACATATTTTTCTAATAAATATAATTTTCATTATAAAAAAGTTTATTAACTCTAATAGCATGAGAAAAGTTAATTTTGTCACCAAAGTTATATTTCTATTGATGAAATTTCTTTTGTCATAAATTTTTTTGTTACTAATTATAATGTCTTTTGTTGTAGAGGCATCAAGCAAAATCAGTCGGATGATCTTCCTATCCTAATCTATTTATCAAAAACATTGACAAGAAGGACAACAATTATTATACAGATCAAATATGCCTTCTTGAATAGCTTGCCATTATTTAATGGTTTTGACTCGTTTAAGTGAACAATCATGTAAATTTAGCGGGCATGGATGTATAGATGTGGATTTTATGCAATGCAAGCTTTTTATTTACAGGATGTGAATGGCTCATTCATATGTAGGTCAAATAAATGTTTAAAGCTTATAATGTGTTGCCGAATTAACCCAAATGTTTGGACACATGCAACCATGGCGAACATAGGAGAACCAATAAGAGTTGCAAACAAGCGGACTCGATGCAGCATGAAAACAAACGGCGAGCCATGTTTTTTATGGTAATTAATGTGACAGCTAATAAAATCTAATTCAAAATTTCCATCAAGAAAAGGACAAAACTTACCCAAATAAAGAAAGTAGGAATATTTTGAAGCAGAGCTTAAATGGAAGAGGTGGAGCAGTTCTCCTACAAAATATTTATAGAGCTTCAACAATCACATGAGAAAGGAGAGGTCCAAGAAAATGAAGAGAGAAGTACCTTTCTACTACAAATGCAAGGGGCGCCAAGAATAGAGTGGCAAACAACAGTCTATAGAGCGCAAACACGTATGCGCTCATGCCTCCATTGAAGGCAGCCTTGGAGGTAATATTTAACCCCGCATATATCGCTCTAACGAGAAAGATGACCAAGTAGACCTTAGGATTGTTCATGACCAAGAGTTTGGCCTAGAAGCTCAGGCAGAGAATGAAGGCCCTCGTATGTACCTGGGTGTAGGAAAAGGAGAGGAAACTACGCTTATTTGATGGTTAACCTGGAAGGCAGAAGGTCTATGGAAGTTCCCTCGAAAGGATTGGATTCCAAGCCGGCAGCAGCACTTGGTGCCACCTGGATATCATCTCAGTTCATCTACTGACTGTGCAAAGTGCATATTCTGGTCGCTGTTAAACTCGTTTCAAGAGAGAAGAAAATCTAGTTTGAATTCCTGTTTGGCCCATAAAATATGCCGTGCCCAACAACAACAACAAAAAAAAGAAAAAAACAAAAGAAAAAAGAGACTTGGTTCCCCATGGCCACCAGCAACCTTGTTCCTTTTCTTTGCTGGTGCAAATAAGCGAGTATATATATGAGCATGCTTTGATCGCAACATCACTAACCAAACAAGCCAATCACTAAAAAGGACGTAATTCAAAAGCCACAAATAAAGAGCTCGCACCAGCACAAGGAAAGCTAGACGCAGTTCATGACGTATTCCACAGTACACACTGCAGTCAATCACCATACAAGTCGACAATGGCCACTAAAGGCCCTCAATTAACGCAGGTGCGATTCACAGCACATACCTCCTACCTACCTACCAAAATCTGGTCACCATTGTTGCCGGCCACAATTTTGGGCCCATTTATAAAGTTACTACGATTCTTGGCAATAAACTGGCACTCAAATATGCGATGCTCTGCAAAGTTTTCCAATGGAAGCAATAATATGCTAGATTACACGCTTGTGGTGGTCATATGCTTTTCTTAATGGACTGCTATTTGATGATGGGACATGGTGAGTTCTACTTTCCAGCACGATAGAAACTTTAAGTGCTCGACTTGGATCATGGCTTGTCCTATTCTAACCAAGGGCCTTGAGTGTCTTAATCAATATTGAAGCATTGCCCACTAGGATGCTACTGTGTCTTTGGTTTGCTCTCATGTCTCACCGTTGCAACATATTTACTTTTTCCTGAAATTGTAAGAATATCTGAACAATGCACTGTTCTCTTCTCAGACCACCAGAACGATGATTTTTTAACTTATTTATCTTCATAAATTTTCTAAATATATTTTGTATTTTTAATTGATAGCAAATATCATTGTTTAACATGAACAACCCATACTTAATGGGTCATGTCTGAGTGTTCCGCTATTTTCTAGGATATTCGGGAGGTTGGTTCAATTCATGTAATAAAACAAGTACCAATTCTGGAAGAAAAGAAATACCTGACTCGACTCACAGAGTTGATCCAATAATCCAACCTCGTCATCGTATAAGGAAAGAACCGGAAAAATCCAACCCCCAACATCCAAATCCAGAACCCACTCAAACGCATTTTGATTTTGTTAAGTTTTGCCCAACCCACTGAAGCCCACTGTTCTTTTTTTAAAGTTTTCTATCACCGACCACGGTAGAACATGAGATTATGTTATTATAGATTATTATAAGATTATCTATTAATTAATATAAAATTCAAAATAATAATAAATAATTATATGTAGAAAAAAATAGGATACAATAAGTTATGTGGTTCGGACTTTGGCCTATATCCATGGACGAAGATGGAAAAAGATTTTACTATATCAAAAAAATGAAGTACATAGAATATGTAGCGGCTCAAATAACAAAAAATGACCCTCTCAATAAGAGCTATGATTATAATATATATATATATATATATATATATATATATATATATATATATATATATATATATATATATATATATATATATATAACCATCAAATCTTAAAAGAAAAGATCACAATGCCCAAACGAACCAATAAAGTCCAAAATCGATCGAATTCGTACTCTAGGTTATATCAAATTCAAGCGATACTTGACAAATCTCTATCTTAATTTGAATTCTATCAAGCTACAATATAAAATAGTAAACTCTCTTTATCCCTTCCAACAATGCCCCTAAGAGTCTAACCCGGCATCTCAAAATACAAACCAAGTCCAAGTAGTGCTTGAACTCAAGAGTAGTAAGTAGCTTGGCCATCATATTTGCTGGATTATCTACCGTAGGAATCTTCTTTAATGCAATAACTCCTTATCATACAACATTTTGAATGAAGTAGTATCTAACATCAATATGTTTGGTCCACTCATAATACATCTAATTTTTGTCAGATGTATGACACTCTGCTGTCACAATAAACAGTACTCACATTCTATTTTAAGCAAAGATCGCCAACTAAACCTTGCAACCCAATGGCCTCCTTTATTACTTCTATCGCTGTCATATACTCTGCCTTTGCAGTAGACAAAACGATAGTAGATTGTAAAGTCACTTTCCAACTGATGGTACAATCTGAAAAAGTGAAGACCTAGCTTGTCAAAGACCTCTTTTTATCTAAATCACCTCCATAATTAAAATCCACATAACTAACAATACTACTGCAATTATCTAAAACCAGATTATATACCAAACCAACATCTATAGTGCCTCTTAAATAGTAGAAGATCCATTTTACAACCTACTCATGAATTTTTTTTTGATGTCCCATGTCCCTGCTAACGATGCTGACGGCTTGTAACATATCTGAATGTGGGCAAACCATAGCATATATGATACTCTCAACTGTACTAGCATATAGAACATATGATATATTTTTCTTTTCTTCATCTGACTGTAGAGACAAAGTAGCTGAAAGTCTGAAATATACTGTAAATGTAGCACTCACTAACTTACACTCCTACATACCAAAATGCTCAAGCACCCTCTAAATATAATTTTTCTGTGACAAGAACAATCAGTCCATGCATCAATCCCTGTAAATCCCATACCTAAAATCTTCTTTGTTGCACTCAAGTCCTTCATGTCAAATTCACTACTAAACAAAGTCTTTAACTTCTTGATCTCAAATATATTCTTTGTTGTAATAAGCACTCTAGGTTTTCCTTTTTCTTCCTGAAAACCCATTTGCATCAAATAATCTTTTGGCTTTGTAGTAGTTTCACTGGCTCCTATGTCTGATTCTTATGAAGAGACTCAATCTCCTCACTTATAGCAATAGACCACTATACAAACTCACTGCAAGTGATGGCCTCATGAGAACTGACAGGATCCTGAACCTGAATAGACTCTCTCATAGATAATGCAAAATAGATCAAATCTATATATCCATATATCTGAGGGGGTTTAATCGACCTCCTCGATCTACCAATTGCTATGATATACTGTTACTCTTGCAAGGCATTTCTCTTATTAACAATCTCATGCTCATCATCCTGAATTGGCTAAATTGAAGTATCATCATGTAATGGATGAACTGAAGGTTTAACCTCAAGCTCTACCTGCTTAACAATACCATGATCTTTATTGATAGTAACTGACTCATTCCTTGAATGAAATATAGTATTTTCATCAAAGATAACATCTCCACTGATTATAAATTTTTGAGAATTAGACTTAATACATCACAATATGTAGCCTTTCACTGTAGACTGATAAGCAAGAAAGAAAATTTATGTGCCCTTTTTCCAAGTTTATTGTCATTGACACGTGCATATACAAAACAACCAAATATCTTTGAAACAAAATAATTAGTAGATGTACCAGACCATACCTCAATAAGAGTCTTCAACTCAATAATAGTGGATGGAGATTTATTAATCAAGTAGCAAGCCATATTAACATTTTGAACCAAAAAATCTTGAGATAAACTTGATCGAGAAAGTATACTCCATGCTCTCTCTAAAAGAGTTCGATTCATGTGTTCTATAATACCATTCTGTTGTGGTATTTTTTTCAACTATGTGATGTCTCACAATACCTTTAGTCTCGTAGAACTAAATAAACTAACTCTCACATGACCTTATGCCATTATCAATTCTCAATCTCTTAATTTTCTTGCTGGACTATTTCTCAACAAATACTTTCTAGTTCTTAAAAGTATGAAAGACTTCATTTTAATTATGCTTTAGAAAATATATCCAAACTCTCCTTGAGAAATCAATGAAAGTCCACAAATATTGAGAACCATTTTTTGACTGAGTAGATATAGCCACAAAAATCAAAATGGATATAATCCAACATACCCTTTATCCTATGGACGATTGTGCTGAACTTGAATTTAGACTACTTTCTATAGATACAATGCTAAAAAACTTAAGCTTTTTAATTTTCTGACCATACAATAGATCCTATTTGCTTAAAATAGACATGCTAGCCATACTCATACGACCCAAATGCATATGCTACAAATGAGTACTATCCGAATATGGATCTCATAAGTAAATTGATGCAGCACCAACAATTGTGCTACCTTGAAGCAAGTAGAGGCCATGAGATAATTTGCCTTTTAATACAATAAGAGCATCCTTTAAAATCTTTGAAACTCTATCTTTACTAAAATACTTAAAACCATGCGAATCAAGAGTACTCAAAGAAATTAGATTCTTCCTCAAATCTACTACATGCCACATATCAAACAAGGTTCTAACAATACCATCATGCATCTTGATCCAAATTATTCTTATACCAACAACTTTATAGAACATATTATTCTCTATGAGCACAACACTACCATCAATAGGATAATAAATGAAAAATCAATCTTGATGAAGACACATGATAAGAACATGCTGAATCAAGAATTTTAGTATATCCAAATAAATTGACAGATATTAAGAGGACATCGGCACCATCAAAACCATCATCTACTACACTGGCCGAATCACCAGCATTAGAGGCATTATCAGACTTTCCCTTCCTTTTTTTGGAGCTTAAGACAATCAAATTTTTGGCGCTCTTCCTTTATACAGTAACTCATTTGCCTTTCTTCTCTTTGGATTTTGATATATCTCTATTACTTTCTGAACTAGAATCCGAATTTTTTTCTTTTGATCTACCTTTACCAACTAGACTATCCACTTGATTTTTACCCTAAGTTTCAAGCATCCTTTTCTTTAACTCTCTCTGATTCAAGAAAGCCCTCATATCTTCCATAGAAATAATATCCTGACTATATAGTATAGTATCAACAAAATGATCAAACGAAGAAAGTAATGAATACAATAGAATAAGGACTTGATCTTCATTATCAATTTTCACATCAATATTTTTTAAATCTGGAATAATTTTATTAAATTTATCAAGATGGTATTTAAGAGATATACATTCCTTTATCTGAAGAGTGCAGAGCCGCTGCTTTAGATAAAGCTAATTTATTAGAGATTTAGTCATATAGATGCTCTCAAACTTGAGCCACCATGCTACAGCAAATAAGTTGTCTACAACCTCCCACAAAATCTCATCTGCTAGAGACAACTGAATCACGCATGTTGTATGCGTGCTCTAGGAGATCATTCTTATCCTCCTCTAACAACATCATCAGTGAAGTATCTTTACCTTTTAGCACCTTCAGTAATCCTTTCTATACAAATAAGTCTTGTATCTTCACATGCTAAAGACTGAAATTATTTTTTCTATTAAATTTTTTGATCTCAAATTTTGCGGCCATCATAAAGAAATCATGAAAAATAAAAAATAGAATCAATAGATAATCAAATTCCAAAATAGATCTAATGAACAAATCTGAGCAAATATGAACCTTAAGCTTTAATACCAATTTGTTGTAAAATTATCTGTTAATTAGCGTAAAATCCAAAATAGCAATAAATAGTCATATATAAAAAAATATAAGATACAACGATTTATATGGTTCAGTTTTTGGCCTATGTCTATAGACAAAGATGGAAAAAGATTTCACCATATCAAAAAGATAAAGTACAAAAAGTATGCAATAGTTCAAATAACAAAAGACAACTCTCTCAAAAATAAAAAAGATGTGATTATAATATATATAGCCACCAAATTCTAAAAAAAAAAAAAAGATCAAAATATCCGAACAGACTAACAAAGTTCAAAATAAATCGAATCATATCATGGTCACATAAAATTCAAGCCACACTCAACAAGATTTCTGACCATTATGGTAACTCTTCTCTCTATTATTTTTATTAATATTTATTATTTTTTTATTACGGTCATGAGTGCTTCACTGATTTTATTCTCAAAATTATAAGAATCATTTTTTTTGCTAGTGGGAAACTATATTCAACTTTCCCTCTAGAGTTCCAACTCAATAAACTATAAATTTCTGCTAAAGAATTAATTATTGCCCCGTCCATTGTTTCTTATATTGAGAGTACATATGAATTGGATTGATCTGGACAATTTGGGTCAAGATAGCTTGCAAGGACAAAGAGTCCTCCAAAGATTATATCAGATTATAATGATAAACTCAGATTGGTAGCTTCCGCCACCCAAAACCTTCAGCATAAAGACATGAAACTCAGCAAGTCTAGATTCAAAGTCCTTTTATACAATATTGAGTTAATTTATTCATCTAACCCTCCAACCCAATGAACTAATCACCTGTTCCACACTCAGATTGGTCTCCATCTACCTCTCATTTTAGGCCAGCCTTTTAGCTTCAATTGAACCTTGATGGTAGACCAAATGCTTTTGGAGAATGAGCACTTTACAAATAAATAATTAACCGATTCACTGCTATTACCAACAAGGGGCAACCTACGCTAGCATTTCATCCTTTTTGGGCTAACACTTCTCCTGTATGAAGCTCATTCCTTAATGCAAGCTAAAGGAATACTCTAACTTTCTTTGGAATAGCTGCTCTCCAAATGATCTTATGGTACAGCCATCTCAAACCACCATTGTTCAAAAAATTACGGTATGAATTGACATAATATATACCATTTGGGATTAATTTCCAATATATACATTTGGGATTAATTTCCACACTGAGACATCGACAACTCTTGAAGGTCTAACCAAGGCAAGAATCCCATGAAGAACCTCCAACTGTCTTGTCTCTTCCTATGATAAATGTCCTCATAGTCTAATATGCCATGATAGAAATCTCCAACTACAATGAGTGATCACAGCAGTATTAATTATACTTAACTACTTTATCATATAACCCTACAAAATGAGATCAAAGTGGTACTGAGTCTAACCATGAATCCTCCTAGAAGTAGATGTCATGTCTATTCCTAAGCTTGAAAGATATGCAGTTCCAAAAGACACCCTCCTGCCTACTAATATCTCTCCAAATATATGACAATTTAACTAGACTTTTTCTTGATCTCATACCAAACTTGCACCTCTTATAGTAGGCACTATGATTTGATTCCACTGATGTTTTTTAGAGCCTTTTAAAAAATTCCAATCCCATTTGGCAAAAAGAACTTGATTCATTTGCTCAATATTTTTGATTCCCAATCCTCCTTGCTCTTTAGTTTTGCAAACTCTATCCTGGCTTTCTAAGCAATGAAATCCACTTACACTTTCTTTCCCTCTCCAAAGGAAGGCTCTCCTCATTTTCTTGATTCTATTGATGACCCATTTAGGCAGCTTGAAAATAGACATGCAATATGAGGGCAACACAGTTAGGACATAATTAACTAATGTTAGCTACCACCCCAAGATAAGATTCTACCTTTCCATGAGCCAATCTTTTAATCTTCTCAATAAGTGGCATCCAACACTACTTAGGTAACTTCCTATCACATAAAGGCCGGCCCAAGTACAGGAATGGAAAGGATCTTTTCATGCAATTCATCTAACCTAGCTACAAACAATGAAGCCTCACTATCTTCCATCTTCATACATAGAATGGAGCTTTTATGTAAGTTGATTTTCAAACCAGAAGCCTCTTCAAAAGCTAAAAAGATTGCCTTGGCAGCCAGTATACTCTCCTCCTTCCTAGCACAAAATAATAAAATATCATTAGCAAACTGTAAGCTTTTGACTCCTCTGAATTCTTGTTTATTACCAATTCCTTCAATGAGTCCCAAAACATCGGCTTGCTTGAAAAGTCGAGCTAAAACATCTACAGCAATTATAAAAAGAACTAGAGAGAGTGAGCCACCTTGCCTTAGTTCTTGTTTACATTGATCCATCTTCCTAGTCTACCATTCACTGAGAGAGCAATGGAAGTTGATGATAAATGACTATGCACCCAATTTATCCACCTATTCGAAAATCCTCTGGCTTGGAGAGCTGTAAAAAAAAAATCTCAGTTTAGCTTATCAAATACCTTCTCAGAGTCTAATTTGCATAAGATTCCTTTTTGATTTGATCTCTTATAGTAGCAGATCATTTCATGGGTGCTAATGAATTTTTTCATAATGTATCGATCTTTAATAAAAATAGATTGAGATGATTGATTAGAGAGGGGAGGAACTTGGCTAAATACTCTACAAGGACTTTCGTGATAATTTTATAGAAGCTATGGAGGAGACTAATCGGTCTGAGATCACGTGCAGTGAAAGTACCTTCCTTCTTGGGTATGAGTAAAATGAAGGCAAAGTTCAATCAGCTCAAGTCAAGAACCCCTCCATGAAACTTAAGAACCCCTCTACGAAACTCCTCCATAAGCACCATATATAATATCATCATTTAAGATGTCCCAATATCTCTATAAGAATGAGAAGGCACTACAAAAAATTAAAATTTTTACGATAAAATTATTTATATAAAAAATATTTTATTTTATTTTTAGTCACAAAAAAATAATTTATTTTATTTTTTAAAAATATTAAATTTTTTATTAAATTATTAGTGATGAAAAATTTTTATCGTAAATAATATTATTTACGATGAAAATGTATTTCCATCGTAAAAGACTATATTTGCGATGAAAATTTTTTCATCGTAAAAAATTTAAAAAATAAAAAAAAATTACGATGCAGATTTTTCATCGCAAAAGATGTGTTATTAGTGATGAAATTTATTTTTCATCATAAAATAGTATCTACGACTGTATTTTTAGTGACGCAATATTAGCGATGAAAATTTCATCATAAATAAGTATTTGTGACAAAATTGATATTTGTGATGCTTTTTTTACATTGCAAATAATCCTTTCTACTGTAGTGAGGGAAATCCATCTAGTCCAGGCACTATAAGAAAATTATTGATTAGCGATGGCCAAACACTATCACTAATAATGGGAACGCCGTCGCTAACGCTATTAGTGATGCAACACCATCACTAAAAAGCAGTCGGTAAAAAGCTCGATACTAAAGTTGCATATTAGTGATGGCACCATTGTCATTGCTAATAATGACATTAGCGACGGCTATTAGAGACACATTTCCATAGCTTATAATTTTTTTCAAATTTAAAATTTAAAAATTTAAAAAATAATAATAGCGACGGCACTCCATCTCTAATAAGCCTTCGCTAATATGCTTTAGCGAAGGCTTGTTGTCGCTACAACATCGCTAACAATTATATTTTTTTTAAAAAAAATATTTTTAGTAATTATATTTGTATAAATCTATTATAATTTAATTAATAAGTAATTATATTTATTAAAATATATTATACTTACCAACTAACAATTAACTATCACCATCATAAATAAAAACTAATATTATATATTATATTAGAATTAAATTATACAAATAACACTGCTCAAATATTAAATACAATACATCAAAACTAAAAAAAAATTAATGGAGATAGTCCTCCTCATCCTCCTCCTGCTTCTGCTCCTATACGTCCTCTACAACAGTAGATGGATGAGAGCCAGATGTCCCAGTATTCTGTAATGTAGAAAAATAAAATATTATCAATAACTTTAGAACTAAATTAATTAAAACTGTAAAACTATTGTAATTAATGTGCCTCGAGCCTAAACTTTTATGGAGAGATATATTTTCATATACTACTCTTATTATCGAATAAATTACTTCTACACATTTCATTCGATGATACGGAGCTATAGACACCCCCAGCCAGTACTCCATTAGATGGTTAAGTTGAATTTTGACCTCTTGGATACTCTCTCTCTTTCATTTGAAGCTTAAATCGATATAGAGGGATATATTTCGATATACTCCTTCAATTCTTGAACGAACTATTTTTACACATTTCATTCGATGATACGAAGCTATAAAAACCTCCAACCTATCAATCGAATGATTACATTAAATTTTGACCTTCTGGATATCCCTCTCTCTTACCTCAAGCCTAAACCAGCACAGAAGATTATATTTTGATATACTTCTTTGGTTCTCGAACGGATGGCTCCTACACATTTCATTCAATGATACGGATGCATCTACACCTCCATCCTATCTATTGGATAGGTGGATTGACTTTTGACCCCTAGATCTCCTTTCTCCGACTTAAGTCTAACTATGTGAAGCTTCTAAATATAAAAATTTAAAATAAATAAAAAAATTTATTAATAATACTGTTTTACTTACATGCTTAGATGGTTGTGAGAATGAGCTCAACTGATCATGTGATATGGATCCCAAAAAATCTCAACAATCGTGTCATGGATGGTGTCTCGAAAAGCTCTGAGGTCGCTAGCAAAAAAGTATCTGCACAGCCTCCTCGACAGGTGCATCACCCCACGTTTGGGTCATCGAAGCCTAAAAGGAGGATGTCGAAGACCAGCAAGCTATTGGAGGGTCAAAGCTATGCTTGAACCCTATGACCCAGCTCCTACTAACCCCTCCGGTGGTCCTAAGCCATCCTTCGAGGTCAAGGAGGGGCTGAGAGGATGTGTCCTTGCTATGCCATGTTACAACGTACTCCATGTAATCTGCCTACAAAATTTAAAAATTCATTAGTGCTATTATACATATCTATATATATAAAAATTTAATAAATAATATTTTATTTTATTATGATCCATCTAGACTTAGAATCTAAGTAAGCATCGATCCTCCTAAACTGGTGTGTGGCCTCCCACAACTGCAACTATCATGGTATATGACCTAGTTGCCGTGTCTACAATAAATACTAAAATTAAGTTAATAAAAATAAATATATGATCAACTAAATATAAGATTAATATAAATTTAAAATTTTTATCAATCTATCTACTATAGTATGTGTGCCAACAGAACTGCCAGTGTGCTTGATTGGATCTTGCTGGACGGTCCTATTCTATCGAGCCCTCTACCATCTATCTGAGTATTTCTCACTACTCCACTAGTCACAGAGGGCCTCCCATACGTCCGTCCATATCTAATAATCTATAAAAGACTTTCGATCTGATGGTGACTCAAAACTAAAAAAGTCAATGGCAGCCTGCCTGACATGCTATAGCCCATCCCGAAGCCTACGTGTGGCAACCTTCTCGAAAGTCCGACGGCCAGCCTTCTCATCCTCAGAAGTCTCGAATTGGTAGTATGACTATAAATAAAGGATGGCATGTATTAGTAAATAAAATACAAATATACCAACATATCATGAATTTAAAAATTAAACACCTATAACTTACCACGAACATCTCCCACATAGCGTCATGAGCCCCCGATGACCAACTGGAGAACTCATTCACCAACCTTAGCATCAATTGTCTGATGTTCTCGGTAATCACATGAGACACCCCAGGCTCTCTAATTATTCTATAATATTGATTTTGAGCAATAAATGTTGATTCTAAAATAGGTAAATTTTTTTAAACATGTTTCTCAAAGATTTAATACTTACAAGTGGCTCTAAATATGCATAAGCTCTCTATCCTCTGATCGAGTCAGAGGTATCGCAAGCTAGGCAGGTCCTCTACCACAATACTGAGGCTGAGAGCTAGCCGCTACTCCACGTGACTATGGGATCAATGGTGACCCCACATCATCCAAACCTGAGAGTAGCAAAAGATCATAAAGAATATTATATTAAATAATGAAGGACAAAATAACCTAATGGAGAATTTTTAAAGTGTTAGAGTTTACCCTATGGTATGGGTGCCGCAAAACCATATGAGCTAGTTGCACGAGAGCTATCTCCTCTAAAGCTTTGTCCTCTAGAGCTCTCTCCTTGGCTAGCACGACTCCGTCCTCTAAGAGTAGTAATCCTATAATCTCTGAAAATAAAAATAAATAGATTCATAGATTAATTATATAATTATGGTAAGTAATGTAATAATTAAAATGATACAATGTAAGTATGAAAAGCAAATAAGACAAGCACACCATAAAGATAAAAACTGCTCCATCTATCCTAGGGTCAACACTGATTATTAAGGAGTCGATACCCCCAGCCCGAGGGTCGACTCCTGCTACGTGCCAATCTTCTCTAGCATACCATAATTGACTCCTTTGACCTTGGGGTTGATTCCTTCCTTTCTGAGGTCGACTACTCATCGGCCTCTTCAGATGTTTGGTATCCATCATATTCTTCTTCTGATTCTTCCTCCTCTTCTTCTACTTCTTCCTCTTCTTTCTCTTCTTCACCTTCTTAGATAGGATTGTCCTTTAAAACAAACTCAGTATGATCTACCTCCTCATGTTGTCCATCATGTAGAAGAATTTCTGAAGTATCCAACTTTGTATCTATTAAAAGCTGATGAACTCCTAATGTTTTATCCTCTTGAAAGCATCTGGTAAATGGGACTCTTCTTCTTCTACTTCAAGCTCGTAATAAATGGCTCAAGATTTAATTTTACATATAATCTACCAATTGTTCAATTCCTATTTTTTTTGTGGAAAAGGAGTATAATACACTTGAACAGCTTGTTGAGCTAGCACAAAAAAGTCATTGATATATACTTTCGATCCATGTTTGATTTCAATAAGCCCATACTATGGATCAACCTTCATATAGTTGTTGGTATCAAACCATCAGCACTTAAATAGAATAATACTATTTCCTCCAAGGTAGGTCAACTTGATCACTTCTTTGAGGATTCTATAGTAGTTATTCTCTGCCTCTTCTCACAGCTATCCTTTATATACACACTGCTATTCATTATACTCTTATGATAGCCATATTGCTGGATGTGAAACTTAAAACCATTTACGTTACAACCATTATAGCATGTCACATATTTTAATGACCTGTAACTTAATGATCTTAGCTTTTCAGATATGAATTCGTCCCCTTGCATGACCTGCATATTACAAAATGAATAAATTTGAAAAAATTAAAACAAATGACTAGACAATAGTCGCTAACCAATTGGTGGAACCAATTTATAAAATTCTATGAGCACTGAGTGAAAATTTCTTCCTCGCTTATCATCGGATTGTCCTGTCTCAATATCTCATCATATTGCCTATATATGCATAAGATAAGTACAGAATGATAAGTGATTAAAAAGTTGAGATAGTGATGGATATTTACTCAATATATGGGTCGACCTTCACATAGTTTAACAAAATATATGTCTTTACCTGTCAAATTTCAGTATCAGCTAATACTCAGTGAACCTCGTGTCCAAATTCACAAGTGGAATGGGTAAATATTAAGATCCCACCTCTGATCTCTCACTACCATCATCATCATTTCGATCCACTTGATTCGATTTTGTCTACACACTAGGATTAAAGTAGTGTCTGCTGAAATTAAAATTTTTTTCAATTATGTAAGTTTCCATAATAGAACCTTCGACTGTGGCCTTATTTTTCACTTTCTTCTTGAGACTATGTATATATCTTTCAAATAAATACATTCACTTATACTGCACTAGTCCCCTGACCCTAACTTCATCGCCAGATGAATCACGAGGTGCTCTATAGAGTCAAAAAAATTATGAGAGAATATCTTCTCCAACTTGCATATAGTCTCTACACTGCTAGCCTCAAGACTAGAGATATGGTTGGTGAATAGTTTGATAGCATAAATGTCTCTAAAGAAAAGATTAAGCTCGGTCAAAGAACTCCATATAGGATTAGGAAGGAGATCATGCCAAGCCAATGAAAGTACTCATTGCATGAGCACATGGCAATTATGGCTCTTTAGCCCATAAAATCTACAATCTTGGATATTGATGCACCAAGCAAGATTACTTGTATAACTATCTAAAAATTTTAAAAAAAAATTTCATTCATATATACCCTTTAACTGCTCCTTCGTTAAGGTGTAAGTTGCTTTCGGTTTCAAAAATTTTTTTGAAAACACCTCAACCAGCTCTAATAGAGGATGCTTATGTATGTTCTTCATATCTGCTCGGACCTTGGCATTATCCTTCATCTTGCCCTTGACATCTACAATAGTGTAAACAAAATTATCAAATATATTCTTCTCAATATGCATGACGTCAAGATTATGATGGATCAAATTAGTAGATCAGTACAGTAATTCCCAAAAGATGCTATGCTTCACCCAATTATGAGTTTTACTGAACCTCTAAGGTTTCTACTTGTCAAATGGTATGCTAAATTGGACTTCATCCAGTTAGGATATCCTTTGAAATACTTCCATACCACTAAGTCACAGGGGTGCCTCATCTTTTTTTATTTTATTCTTACTAAAATTGTCCCACTACTTTCGAAAAGAATGATGCTCAGGGAGAAATTGACGATGACAATTGAACCAATAGGGCTTATGACTATGCTCAAGTTAAAATACTTTTATATTCTCTATGCAATAGGAACATGCTAGCTTCCCATGAGTGCTCCAATTTAACAGCATCCTATAAGCAAGAAAATTGCTAATAGTCCATTATGAAATTCTACTTCTTCGATATATCAAAAGTACATATGCCATTGGATCATAAGAATTTTAGCTCATCAACAAGAGATCTTAGATATACATCAATACTTCTACTAGGATGTCGTGGTCCAAGAATGACTAATATAACACTACTACAAAATAGAATATTATCGATGAAAAAAATTTATCGCTAATAACTGATTTTCATCGCTAATATTTATTAACGATAAAATTTTTATCACTAATATTTAGTCACAAATAATGTCATTTTTACGATAAAAATTTTTTTTATCATAAATAATCAATATTATCGATGAAAATTTTTCATCGTTAAAAAAATTATTTTTTTGAAAACTATTTATGATGAAAAATTTTAGTCATAAAAAAGATAATTTATGATAAAATTAATTATTTATGATAAATTTTATTCATTGCTATTAATTTAATTAAAAATTTTCATAAAAATTAAATTTAAAAAAGTATTAGCATTGTAAATTTTTTGTCATAAATATCATAATTTTTGACATAAAATTTTATTACTAATAAATATTAAATTAATAGCAATAAAAATATTTTTATCGCTATTAATTTAAATAAAAACTTTTATAAAAATAAATTTTAAAAAAAATTTAGCGACATAAATTTTTTATCGTAGATATGGTTATTTACAATGAAAATATTTTCATTGCTATTAATTTAATTAAAATTTTTTATAAAAATTAAATTTAAAAAATATTAGCGATGTAAAATTTTTATCACAAATATCATTATTTGTGATAAAAATATTTTCATTGCTATTAATTTAATTAAAAACTTTTATAAAAATTAAATTTAAAAAAATATTAGCGACGTAAATTTATGTCATAAATATTATAAATTCTGACATAAATTTTTATCGATAATAAATTTTTAATTATTTATGATGAAAATTTTCATCACTATTAATTTAATATAAGATTTTTAAATTTTTAAATTTATTAAAAAAATTTATTTATGACCAATTTTTCATCACTAATATACTTTTTTACAACCAATAATTTCATCATTAATAATTTATAGGTATTTTTTAAAAAATAATTTATGAATATATATATATTTAATTTATATTTATAATATTTTTTATAAATTAAAAATAAAAAATAAAAATAAAAAATTTATATAATAAATCTATAAATAAATTTTATCATTTTATTATATTAAATTAAAATTATAAGAGATCTAAAATAAAAATAAAAAGATACACAAATAGACTGTCAAGTGTCGGCATCTGCAAAAGGAGAACGGGTTGGGGAAAGAGAGCACTCCGATAAGCTCAGACCGACCTGCTGCTGCCTCATCAACTGCATCATCTACTCCATCTGTGCCATCCATTCCATCATTTGGATCTGGAGTCGCTGGTACTCGTTGATGCATGCAGTCAACTCATCAGCTCGCTGCTCAGTCTGCCTCTGCACCTCCGCCAGCCGAGCATCACAGGTAGCATGGATGTCAGCCTTGGATGAGTGTGAGGATGAGGGAGTAGTGATTCCATGCCCTAAACCCCTAATATAATAGGATCTCATACCAAGTACCTGATCACAGATCTCATCATCTGTGGGTGCAGTTGAACCCTCAGGAGTAGGCTGATATTTGATGTCTATCATACGGTCATGAAAATTAAAGTTATAGCTATTTTAATTTCATACTGAAAATCAAACTGTGAATGAAAAAAATAATTGAAAAAACTTACAAAGAGCTCTTGGCTCCCCGTCGTCCACTCCTCTGACTGTCGCTAGTGGGTTTGCTGGTAGATATCGATCCTGTCAAGAAGCTCGCCACTCTTAGCATCTCTGTGCAATTTGAGAATAATTAATTAAAAATTTTTTAAATAGCTAGAGAATTATATACTAATTAGAAATTACTTACCATCTGCTCTATGTGACGAGCAAACGACCTCGAACCCCCACAATGTGGTATGGTTTGTCTAGCCCGATTCATGATGTTCTGGACACATCTTCTCTGTACAGTTAGCAGTCAAATTAGTAGGTAACAAACTAAATTTAAGAATAAATGATTCAATCATTAAACTCTAAAAAAAAATAGTTTAGATGTGTAATCTAATATGTCGGATCCTCGTAATGCCGGTATATGATAGTCCAATCATCCATAGTGATGCTGTCATAAGGCCGCTGCCATGCTGCCTCCATCCCATGATCCTGCATCACATGGTACCAATACTGATGGATGTGGTGGCGATACTCTTTGAAATGCAAAGATAAATGAGCGTCCACAGCTCGCCGCATGTGATCCTCCTCAAAATTAATAATATCAAATACATTCTGTCAATAACAAATATTAGAAGAATACCGTGCTAATTAAATTTCACAGTATAATTTATTTTACCTATAACTGGGTGTAGAAAATCTCTCTCTGAGCCAGTACAATGTGACGCCAATTGAAAAGCATCATGGAGGCATAGCTGCAGCATATGATGCCCAACTCGATCTGCCACGGCTCGCATCATCCCCTAATGGGCTTGATGCAGTCGGGTGGTATCTCGATACGGAGATGCTGTCTCAGGTGCTTATATCTCCAATGCTCTAGAGCGAGGTTCTTTGATGGACCTCACCCTCATTTCACTATTGGTGGAGACTGGCCTGAAACAACAATAAATAAATTATTAGTATGATAGCTATCCAAATAAAAAAAAATCAAATTTTATTATATAAAAAGTATAATAATACCACTCGGACCGACCTCACTGAGACCTGCCAGTGCAGGGCCCTCTGGCGACGGAACTGGTGTGGTAGTGAAAATCGATGAAGGTGCCTCAGCCTCCGGGGTAGACTGCGAACGTCGTCGTCTGTCTCCTAGTGCCATACCCATAATTCTTGACATATAAATGAATATAATATTGAATAATAATAATAAATAATATTTTTTATTGATATATAGAAAATTTTTATTTTTTAAAAAAATATTTTTTATTTAAAAATATATTTTTTCTAAAAATTTTTTTCCTAAATGAGCTCCGGACTCGGCCTCCCACAGCCCCTGCTCCCACGATGCCAGTGCCATCACACACCCCGCATCGTCCAAACTCGGCCCTCGCGACCCTGGCTTCTGCAGCACCATCGCTGTCACCCACCCCTCGCGAGCCACCCCCCATGGCGCTGCCGCCCTCTCCAACCCCCCGCGACCCAGATTTCAATTCGAATCCTGATCAAATCCTGATCTGGATCCCAATCCAAATCAAGATCTCGACCCGAATCCCGATCTCGATTTAATTTAGATCATGATCCAAATTTTATTTTTATTAATCAAATAATAAAATATTTGATTAATATTTTATTTTTTTATTTTTTTATTTTTTATTTTTTTATTTTTTTTATTTTTTTATTTTTTTCTTTTTTCTTTCTTTTTTTTTCCCCTCCTCATTTCTCTCTTCCCTTCCTCCCTCCCTGCCATCACCCACCCCTCCCCAACTGACCCCCTCCCCACGATCACCCACTCCTCCCCGGTTGACCCCCTCCCTGCCATCACCCACCCCTCCTCGATGGACCCCCTCCTCGGTCGACCCACTCCACAGCCCCGTGGCACTGTCGTGTCATGACCGATCCCCTCCCCGCCTTATTTCACCCCCGGTCGGCCCTCAACCCTGTCTCCCCCGGCCGACCCCCTCCCCAGTCCCATCGCACCACCGACCGCCCACTGCTCCATCCTCGCCCCTGTCTCGCCCCCGGTAGTTGCCTGCCCCCGTTTCACCCTCGACCGCCCCCCGAACCCATCTCCACCGACCGACCCCCTCCCCGACACCGTGGTGCCACCGGCCACCCACGGCCCCCTCCCCACCCTGTCTCGCCCCCGGCCGCCCCCCGAACCAATCCTCGCCCTCATTTCGCCCCTGACCCCATCTCCGCCAGCCGACCCCATCTTCGCGCTTGGCCCCGTGGCACCGTCGGCCACCCACGGCCCCCTCCCCACCCCCGTCTCATCCTCGACAGCCACCCGAACCCATCCCTACCCTCGTTTCACCCCCGACCGACCCTGTCTCTGCTGGCCGACCCCCTACTCGGCCCTGTGGCACCACCGACCACCCACGCCCCTCCCCCTGCAACCCCTTCCGCCCCCCGATGGCCTGATCAACACAAAAAAAAAGGGGTTGGAATACCTAACCTCCAGCAGACGGCAACGGCAACGGCGGTGCGGCAATGGCGTAGATGGCGGACGACGGCGGCGGCAGTGGAGATGGGCTCACCGATGGGAAGAGAGGGGAGGAGAGCACGAAGAGGGAGAGGGGAGGGGAGAGAGGAGGGGGAGAGCTCAGAGAGAGCACGGAGAGAGAAGAGGGGAGAGGGAGAGCGAAGAGGGGAGAGGGGGAGAGGGAGAGAAGAGGATTTCGCACGAAGAGATATCAAGTTGACGTGCATTGAATATAGAACTATTAGCGATGAAAATTTTCATCGCTAATACAATTATTAGCGATAAAAAATTTTGTTTGTCGCCAATAATTTATGTCAAAAAAAAATTTCTCACTAAAAAAATTTTTCTTCTTAAAAAAAATTATTTATGATGAAAAAATAAAATTTCATCTTTAATAATGCTATTAGCAATAAAAATTTAATTTTTATCATCAATAATTTTTGTAAAAAAAATTTTACTAAAAAATTTCTCTCTAAAAGAATTTCGCCCAAAAAAATTTATTGGTGACAAAAAATTTTTTTTTTCATTAATATACTTATTAGCAATGAAAATTTTATTTTCATCATTAATAATTTTTACCAAAAAAAAATTCCCACAAAAAAGTTATTTGCAATTAAAAAATAAGATTTCATCATTAATCATACTATTAGCAATAAAAATTTAATTTTCATCATCAATAATTTCTATCAAAAAAATTTTTACTAAAAAATTTTTCTTCTAAAAGAATTTCACCCAAAAAAATTTATTGGTGATGAAAAAAAAATTATTTTTAATAAATTTATTAGCAATAAAAAATTTATTTTTGTCACCAATAATTTTCATCAAAAAAAAAATTTTCCACTAAAAAAATTTTCGTCTAAAAAAATTTTGCAAAAAAAATTATTGATGATGAAAATAAAATATTTCATCATTAATAAATTTATTAGCAACATAAATTTTATTTTATCATCAATAATTTTCATAATTTTTTTTTAAAGAGTATTTGTAATGAAAATATATTTTACATCATTAATAATTAACTTTCTTTTCAATAATAGTTTCATAAAAAAATTAATTTTAGATTTTTTTTATCAAAAAAAATTTCCATCTAAAAAATTTAACAAAAAAAATGATATTAAAAAAATATTCATGATGAAAAATAAAATTAATTTTCTTTAATCTAAAAAATTTTTGGTCTAAAAAATTTTTAAAAATAATTTCATCAAAAAAATAATTTTTTATTAATCAAAAAAATTTATATAAATAGTTAGTTTATGATTTTTTTAAAAAAAATAACGTACATAAAAAATATAATTTTGATGAAAAGTTTAATTTACGTCGCTAATAATTGATTTAAGAATAGCTCTTCGACTTCCACAATAGAATGGACATTATGGAAGATCGATAGTTTTGAGATCTTTAATATCTAAGAAGCTCGTCTTTTTCTTGGAGTCTTCATTCTGAAAGTCGGAGTACGAGAATATCGTAGTGATTTTGAGATCGTGAGAGAAATTTATCAAGACTGAGTCATAAATTATTGAATACATACGATGAAAATATTGATAAAATAAGAATTACTTTTCGTATTGTGTCCATCTCATAAAGCAATATCTTAGCAAATTGACCTTCGCTGACACTATCCTTGCATAAATAGCAAGTCAAACACTTCCATCGCATGACAGAAGAACATAGCTCCAAAGGATATATTGATACTGTAAAATCTATAGAATATTATTCTCTTGGGCTTCTGTTTTACTGATTTGTAGAAGGAAAGCAATAATTTCTTGCAAAACAAGAGAAAAAAGGAGAGCATTTAAACTCAAATTCAAAGACAGGATCTAAATCTTAAGAGTAAACTTACCTTATCATGCCACCATGTGAATAACCTTTTTGTAGATCATATTTTAACGTATAAAGATCTTGTACCATCTCCTTTCTATGTTCTTAGACAGATACAAGATTTTTGTACTTTATGACTTTTGGTCAGTCTATAGAACAACAACCTACACAAAATTGAACAATGAGACAGATTCAAAGAAACTTGGAGATGATTAATATAAAAAAGCATGCCTCATAAACCATAAAATGGACTGTTTACAAATAAAAATAAAAATAATACATATTTATGATGAAATATTTTTTTCATTGTAAATAGATAATGTATATTTATGATGAAATATTTTTTCATCATAAAAATAGTTTATTTATGACAAAAAAGTTTCATCGTAAATAATGATCAATTTTTGATTTTTTTAACTATTGGAGGTGAAAAAAGTTTAATTACGAATAATCCCATATTTATGATAAAAATATTTTTTCATCATAAAAAGAGTCATTTATGATGAAAAATTTTTATCATAAATAATCTATAATTTTTAATTTTTTTAAATTTTTGATTATCTTTTTAGCTATTTGTGATGAAAATATTTTTATCATAAATAACTCAATTTATGATGCAATATTTTTGTCACAAATAATCTATAATTTTTATATTTTTTAAATTTTTTTATTTTTTTAAGTATAAATGATGAAATGTTTCATCATAAATAATTTAAAATTTATGATAAAAAATTATTTTTATCATAAATACTCAATTATTTATGACATAATATTTTTGTTGCAACTAATCTATAATTTTTAAATTTTTTATATTTCTTATTTTTTTCATAATATTGATGATAAAAATATTTTCATCATAAATAATAGATTATTTATGATAAAAATTAATTTTTATCATAAATATTTAATTATTTATGATGTAATATTTTTATCATAAATATTTTATGATTTTATGATTTTTAAATTTTTAAATTTTCTTATTCTTTTAAATTATTAGTGATAAAAATATTTTTATCATAAATAATTGAATATTTATGATGAAAATTAATTTTCATAATAAATAATAAATTATTTATGATAAAATATTTTCATCATAAATAATCTATAGTTTTTGAAATTTTTGAAATTTTTTATTTTTTTAGATATTAATGATGAAATATTTTTGTTGAGAATAAGGTTATTATCGATGAAAAAATATTTTCCATCATAAATAATTAAATTATTTATAATAAAAATATTTTCATCATGAATATTTTAA
The DNA here is from genome assembly GCF_000442705.2 of Elaeis guineensis. NCBI lineage: Eukaryota > Viridiplantae > Streptophyta > Magnoliopsida > Arecales > Arecaceae > Elaeis > Elaeis guineensis. The sequence continues at coordinate 14,817,852 of NC_025993.2, read as the reverse complement.
AATTTAAAATTAAAATAAATGATATATTATTTATGATGAAAATATTTATCGTAAATAATTCATACTTACAATGAAATTTTTTTCATCACTGATTTTTTACTATTTATGATGAAAAAATATTTTTATCATAAATATTTTATTATTTATGATGAATTTAATTTTTCATCGTAAATACGGTTATTGGCAATAAAAATTTTTTACATCATAAATAATTTCATCACAAAAATACTCTTTTCTTGTAGTGTAAGAAAGATGTTATGTTCTTTCATGCACATCCCTGGTGGTAGATTGTATGGAGTAATAAAGACTGACCAATATGAATAAGATATCGCTACATAACTGAACGGTGTAAACCCATTAGTAGATAGACCCAGTCTGACATTATACAATTTTTGAGTAAATAAAAAATAACAAGCAAGCATCAAATTTTTTCCATACCTCACTGTCCGACGGATGAGTCATCATATCGGAGTGCTTGCAAATCTCTTCTTTATGCCATCTCATCTGTTTGGTAGTTCTCTTGGACAAGTAGAGCCTCTGAAATCTAAGAGTGAGGAGAAGCTATCAATAAACTTATATAGTATGTCCTTTTGATTCCTACCATCTTATCTCGGCTTAAATCGTCTTTCACCATATACGTACGTCACATGAGCTCTTCAGTTAGTCCTCTATATAGAAAAGTATGCAATCATTATGGCATGCATCTATCTTCTCGTATCCCATGCCTAACCCTTTTACTATTTTCTTTGGAGAGTAAAAACTCCCAACAAGCTTCGCATCCTTTGGTAGTATTTTTTTTTATGATTATTACCATCCTATCATAATAGTTGACCATCATATTAAACTTGACCTTCAAATTTAATAATTCTGACATAATTGATAATACAATGTGTATTTCATATTCCAGCCATAGTGATTCATTAGCATCTCTCAGCATACGATAGAAATCATTATTGCCAGCTTCTAGATCATCTTCCACATCCTAGTTAAATTTAAGACCAACAGCATCCAAAACCTTGTCTACCATTCTATCTGTGTCCCTATCTTGCTCATTTCTAACCCTTACAACTATCTCCCATGTTTCTCCATATAGGTACCAATACTTATAGTTGGGTATAAATCCACTCCTATATAAATAGACAGTCATTATATCCCTATCAAGTATTTTTTTATTGCCACATCTTTTACCAGAGCAACGAGCCCACCCTTGATGTAAGAGTGCCACATTCTTAAAAATATAATCACAGAAATACTCTACACCCTCTTTGTATTCAGTAAAAATCATCTCGTTGACAACTCGATGGCCTATCCAACTACGATCCATGGTACACTACCTAAGCATTCTGCATATACAAATGCAAAACAATAGCTAAATAATTATTTTATCATTTCAAATGGCTAATATAATAATTGTATCCTACCATTAAATAATAGGTATAAAAGGTCCTATCCCATTCAAAAATTATATTAATTCTAAATGTCAAGTACAGTAATCAAACGATATACAATAAAGGTCAAAAAAAATTTTGGCAGCATTTCTCCTTAGTCTCCCCCATATAGTATAAGATGTGTGAGGAGAACTAAAGAAACTTACGGTCTAAAATTTTTCTCGAACCCTCACCATACCATTTGATTACTGTAATGACCTATAGAATTAATTATATTTTTCAAACTGTCCATACTAGATAATCAATTAATCAATGTACTAATTTTTCTATCCATACAAAAATATATAAATATATGGATGCTATAGAATATGTACATTAATCAAAAGATGAGTATATGGTTATATGCAATGCAATATTTTTAAAATTTTTAAATTAGTGAGATCCAAAGTATATAGCAGCATTGCAAATGGACATGGTCGGGACGTGCGTCCCATGCATGTAGATTTGAAGTGTCCCATATGACTAGGCCGTGCTAGCACACCAGCATCGTATCTAGACAAATCCCATCCTAGAGGTTCCAAATTACTGAGTAGGGACTGGGCTGGATTGGGCCACATCCCTCCTTAAGTCTGATCTGAAAATTTTTTTGGGACTTCAGGACGAGCCTAAGGCACAGAGGCTTTTAAAATATGAGGTCTGTGCCCGGTTTGAATCCAATCGAACCGATCCATATCATTTGTGAGGGGCAAATGTTCCTCATCGAAAGCATATCAATCACTAGAGAACTCACCAAGCTGCTCCGACCGCCATTGAAGTAGATGAGCAGGCTAGAGCCGATCTGACGGTGGCCTGACCTCGAATCCCTACCATCGAAGGTAGTGGGGCTACTCTCATCGGAGATCTCCCCATAATGGTTCTACCTCCTGAGAGCACCATCGGATGCGAGATTTCATATGGCAGTAGGGCTCATCCGAATCTTACTGATGATCGAGAATGTGCTTCCCGTACATAAATTAAATATAAATTTTTTAATTTAAATAAATTTGATAAATTTATATTTAAATATTAAAAATTTAGAGAGGAGGGAACAGTATGGGGCGACGGCTCCATCATCATTATTGTCACGGTCGCTAATACTCACCAAGTAAGGAAGAATAGTGCTCGATCCGACTGGGGTGTGGGTTCGACGGCACCTTAGGGAAGAAGGGGGGAGGTGAGGGAAGAAGGGGGAGGTAGGGCACAACCGATCCGACAAGGGGAAGGTCGATCCGACGAGGCACAATAGTGGGGAAAGAAGAGGGGAGGTCGGAAAGAAGGGGAGGCCGAGGTGGCGGGACATCAGCTCCGGGAGGCTGCCAACACCATCAGGGAAGAAGGGAGCTTGAAAATAGTCGATCCGGTGTAGGGATGCCGGATCCGAGGTGGGGACGATGGTGCGGGGGATGAAGAGAGGAGGTCGCGGCCTCCGATGGCACAATGGAGGAGAAGGGGGACCAAAGGCAGAGGAAGAAAGAGAGGCAGTGGCCAATAGAATCGGGCTCATCGAAGATCTAAAGGGAGGATTTTAGGACAGATTATTAGCGACAACTAAATTGCATCGTTAAAATCATCGTTAATAATAATTTAATTTATTAGTGGTAGAAAGTCATCGCTATTAACAAAAATGGCCATTGCTAATAAGTCTTTACACTTATTATGATAGGTCTGATATCTGCCGTAATAAGTTGTTGATGAATAGGATTATTAGTGACGGTATAATTGCTGTCGCTAATATTCTAATTCCTTGTAGCGAGGGTTCTCCAACCACTAAAAGAAAAACCTACTTTCTTGACTTCTAGGGTAAATTGGGCATTCAAATCACAAAGATTTATCCAACAATCATAATATAACATGCTCCAATTAATTGAGATTTTAGGGGTGTTTGCGTTACCAAAAAGATTCTTGAAGGAGTGCAATATGGACTCAATATCCTTCTGTGACGTGAATTGGGCGCCATTGAAAAGAGATGCAATATAATTCCTCCTCCTTCTTGAAGCCGCCTTATGGAAGAATGTGGTATTTTTGTCTCCCTCATTAATCTGGGTAATTTTAGCTCTCTGCTTCCAATGTAATTCCTCCTTATGTATGATACAACTCCTGTAAAGACTTCCCCAAGATTCTTTTGGTCTCAAGTCATATTGATGAGAGATCAATAAACTCTTCTTTCTTGTCAATGATATCCACATCATGCTGTAATTTCTCTTTCAAGTCTCTATCTAAGATTCTTTTAGATGAAGACCACTGTTTCAACACCAATAGGAGTCTTCTCAAATTATCCACCCAATCTGCTGTAGGATTGGAACACCCCCCCCCCCCCCCCCCCCCCCCCGCATTCTTCTCCAAATACTGGTAACCACCTCATCTATATCTTGTTCCTTAAGCCACCGAGACTCAAATCTAAAACTCTTTGCTGAATAAAATTTGGTATTATATTTAAGGGCTATTGGCATATGATCGGAGGTGAAGCTAGAAAGAGCTTTTTGCACCGAAGCCAGAAACAATCCATGCCAGTGGCAATAAGTCTTATCTCTTCCAAGTTTTATCTCTTCACCTAAGAAAATTAAGGAGTCAATTTGAGAAAATACAGAATTATCAATGTCAAATATTCTTTTTATATTTCATAAAGTCTTAAGTATAGAAAGCATTTAGCAATTCGAAAATAAGTAAGTAGTATCAAGATTACTTATCTCTTTTGTGCTAAACCTTAAAGTTTCAACTGCATTCGATTCACCCAAACCTATTCAAAGCCATTAAAAATCCATCAGTAATAATGTCGAGACCCAAGGAAATTAAGAATATGATAAATGACCCAATTTGGATATTACAAGATGCAGGGCTTCATATATGAATCAAGATAGAGGAACAAGGTCGGCCAAGTGGTGGTGCCCAACTGCCTAGGTCGATCCAAATAGGATGAACTCAATAGTCAAGATCGGCTATAGTTTAAGTGACACAATAAGAATCAATGATGGATTCTAGAGGCACCCAACAAAGATCAAGGCGGGGTCGACAAAATGCATGGATATCAAAATGGTTCCGCTACTAAGGTCCATGCATCAAAAAGAGAGAAAAAAGAGTAGAGAAATATCAGAGAGAGGAGAGAGAGAAAGTAACATTAGAGAGAATCAAGAGAGATCTTTCTCTCTCCTTTCTTCTTTTTCTTCTTTCTTCTTCTTTTTTCTCTCTTTTTTCTGTTCTTCTTTGGCCAAATAGGAGAGAAAGGGGGTTGGTGGCGAGTCATCGGAAGTCAAGCAATGGGTGGCAGCAGCGAGCGGCCAATGGTGGTGGAGTAGAGGATGGCCTACAGTAAGTGACTGGCGAACAAAAAGAGCAAAGAATAGGGCCAGATTGAGGCCCTTTACTTGGTTGTCCTCAGATCTCAGCCCACTTGTTAGCGGTTGGGACTCCGGCATAGACCAGTGGCCAATATGGGGAAGAGGTTGAAGACTTTGGCAATGAGCATTGGCATCGAACATGGCCAGAAAAGAAAAAAAAGATGGCCAAAAATAGAAAATTTCTTTTTGATGGTTTTCCGATGAAACTAACAGTCGATGGTGATTATTTTAAGCCATAGATAGAAGAGGAATTAAAGGAGAGATGGGTTGGGACTTAACTCCGATGAGGCTCCAATGAGCCTAGGGTGGATCGAAGAGTAGATCGGTAGTGAACCAACAGAATTTCATCAGGAAATTGATAGCTAAATCAATGACGATTGGTTATGGCTTGAAGAGGGGTTAGGATGTCTTTGATAAAGGTGGAGGCTAGGGGTTTCTTAGTCTCCGACAGCCTCTAAGGCTCTAACTCGGATTGAGAGTTGTTGAGGAAGAAAACTCCTATCGAGTGTCTTCTTCCGGTGGTATTTTTTTCCTTATTTCTAGTTAGGACTTGGGCCATGATGGGTTGATCTAATGGACCAAGCCATCATGGCTAGCCTTCAAAAATGTATTACCTTTCGGCCCACTAGGGTAAAAAATTTTAGCTATCACTATGGAGACTAGGAGATCAAGTGTGCGCAGCCATATATTAGGAGATGTGGAGGGAAAAAAATACAAGAATCTTCATCTTCTATTTACTCAACTCTTCAAAAAGTGTTGCATATATTTCACTCTTAGGAATCACTGTATACTACGAAGTTGATTGAAAGCCATGGCAAGCTGTGGAATGAACAAATAAAGAACTAATTTTAACATTTAGGCCTAGATATAAAAATAAGCAAAACAATTTTCTCTTCCACCATCCAAGTAAAATGGAAAAAGAAGAGGGCGACATGAGGTCACAAAAATGAAATATTGACAATTTGGCTCGCTCTCTTCCTTAGTAAATTGTATAGATTTAGCTACTCTTTTTTCTTCTCGAATATAATGACGATGATGATGATGGTGGCAGTAATCATGGTAATACTAATAGTAGTATTAATGACGGCAATAGCGATGTAATATAAAATGAGAAAGAAAATTTGGCTCATAAGGTCATTAATATGATACCTAATTAATGAAACTTACCCAAATAAAACAAGAACATCTGGAAGGACACCATATATAAATGGGAGTGGGGGAGCTCTCTTCCTTGAAAATATAGAGCTTCAATAGTGAAATCTAAATGAGAAGATACGTTACAAGCAAGAATACTTACCTCTGAAGTACAAAAGCTGCGGGTACCAAAACGAGAGTGCCTATAAAATACAAGCACAGGTGCCTTCATGCCACAATTGAAGATGACCTTGGAGAGTATTTGAATGCCGGTGAAGATAAATCTAATAAGAAAGACAACCAGGCATACCTTTATATTTTCCACGACTAAAATTTGGTTTGCAGCAACTCCAAATTAGAGTTATATATATATATATATATAAAACAAAGATCTGAGACCCAGAGTGGAGATGTGAGCATCGACAAAGGAGATTTGTTTTTCTTCTTTTTCTAGGGAAAGATAACAAAAAGAGAAAGTTATGCTGTCTAGAAAGCCAACTGTGAGAATAAAAGGATGAGGAAGCGTAACTCGAGTCACCAACCACACTAGGCATCTGATGCATCTTCTTTCGCCATCTTATCAAGATTCAAATATTTCTCTTTCTTACTAATTTTTTGATGTACTCATTTTGGACTAGGATTGGGACCCAATTAATCCAACTAAAAACTCAGCAAATTAATTACCATTCAATTTCTCACTTATTTGGACATGGACACAGCCCATCCAATCTGATACCTACTTGAAAATCTATTTTTTTTCTACAATAAACAGTGCAGCGATATGGTGCTCAACAAGGCTAAGTGTGCTCCATCTAATGATTTTATATTTCAGTTATTATCCCGAGCATCAGACTTGGGTAATCATAGGAAATGGATTTCCTTCCCTTTTCCCAAAAACGCTGGAGTAGCACTTCTTCCCTTCCCCAAAAGCAGTGGAAAGAAAGCTAGGAATATCTCCCTAGCACGGATGCTTTGTGGTTTAACATTACTACTCTTTGACGGGTTTTATTATTATCATTATTATTTTGGTAGTACTACTCTTTGATGGTTTGATGTTACCAAATTCAATTGCTCTTCACCCACTTGTTGAATATTTGTTAATGCCTTGTGGTTTAATTGAACTCTTAGGTCTTTTAGACTTTTTAGGTAAATGGCATCAAATAATAACAATGGTGGAGACGATCAAAAATTATGATCCCAAAATTACCACTCTTGAACTTTAACTTTTAAGACTATTTGCACCCGCTGCTATTACTAAAAAATAATTGTTCAAATCCAGCTTACAATTTTCAGCTCTTGAGAGACTTCGTTTTGAATTAATGATTGAAAATTTTTTCAGACTTGCCTTACGCCATTTTCTTTCACGTCCAAGGAGGTCTTTCTGTCAACTTCAGTTGGTGTACTTTTATCTATTTGTTCTTTTCTCTGTCCCCAAAGAACACTATAAAGGCCTCCCACCATAAGAAGTCCACCTAAGACACTGCATGCAACAACAACATTGAAAAAGTAAGCAAAGTTCCACTGTATACATATTAGAGCAAGGAGCTCGGAATTAGATTATCAAATGACACCTTCCCAAATTAACTAATTCTCCCAAAAGAAAATATAAGCACACGATTGTGATAATAAGAGTTAGTGGAGTGGACATGGCCAAGAAAACAGGGCCTCTCTTGTCAATGACCCAAGACTGCAAGTAAACTGCAACTCCCATGACAATTATTCCCTGCATATATCATTCAAGAGTTAGATCTAGTTGTTGCAATAGTTAAAAAAAATTTGAAATTTTTTACATAGAAATGTGGATAATCTTTAGACAAATAAATAACCACTAATGGCAATAATATTTGAGATGTAGTCCCGCAACATTTATACGCAACATAACATTTATAGGGAGGGGTTTATCGCCTACCCTGCCCGGCCACCTGGGTGTAGGCGGGATTCAAACCCAGGTCAATAGATACAATAGCCCAATAACTATACTTGAACATACTTGAACCATACTTTCTCGAAGATCTACCACGTAACACATGAATTATCTCAGCGTACTCTCCAGTCTTCTCAAGAAGAAATTACGGGGAAAAAAATCAAGTATCTTCCAAGGGTACTAAAAGACATAGCTAAGGAGTTCACAGCATAAGCACTAACTCTCTTTCATTGTCCAAGACTACTTTGCTTGAGCAAAAATTAGTTTACTAATCCCATGCCCCTTAGTTACAAGGAGAAATGTCTTGACACAAACAACGTGTCAAGTCCCCCTTATAAACTTCTTCCCATCTGGCAGGAGCTCTGATCATAGATCTGCTTTAAATGAAGTTAGTTTTCAATGACAGGCTCAGGCTCAGCTTGATAAATTACTATCTCATGATTAATATAGTCAAAAAATGATCCAAATTCAAACCAAGCTGCAACACTCAGCAGGCAGAAGAGCCAAGCTTGAGCACACCTTTATTATGATCCGGCTGTGCTCAACCAGTTAACTACTCCATTCATCTACTTAATCCCTTGAGCATTCAGGGGCTAACATGAAAGCAACCATTCATGACATGGCTTATTAAGGGAATAATGGTGTTTTTTTTTTTTTTTTTCCTTTGAATCGAATTAAGGGAAGAACTCGGCCATTTTGAGAATGACAGCCGGAATGCCACCACTGTGAGTTCGAAAGCAGAATAATCTTCTCCAAGCACATACATATCTTAGTCTTGAAGTAGATTGTCCCAAGTCTTGTTTTCTGAGAATATGGTGGTTATTCACCACCACTCATGTCTTGGCCCAAGACCTCTCACCTTAGAGAAAGGGTGCACTACCTTTGGCTCAGATGATGCCAAGCATTGTTATTGAAGTTACAAAGTCTTGAAGGGCATTGGTTTTTTTGGTAGAAAGAAGCACAAATTCTACTTACACAGTAAATGACAGAGACGAGGCCGGTGTCCAAACCCAACTTCCACCGAGAGAAGTCTCTTTCGAATGGTAGAGCAATGAAGAATGACTGAAAGGTGCTAAACAGACACTGGAGAGTGGTGGATGTAAGATTGGATTCATACTGTAAGGACTCCATCCGGCACCTCCGGATTTTAATTGAAGCACCACATCAGAATGGTGACAGTATTGGACTTTTTCACTTGTTAGGCTATGCTCCGTCAAACAAGATAGAAATGCCCATATTAACTCTGTGGCCGGTACTAATCTAAATACAAAAAACCTCTACAATTTGTATATATAACAATTTTTATATATGTGTGATGCTTCTAAACAGAAACAATTATTCTTGCAATACATTTCTCAAGATGTATTTCTTTTGACATCAAACAAAACCAGTTAACAAATATAAGCTACTTGCTCCCTTTTATCCTACTATAAGCATGGGCATACACATGAGTTATATATCTCAATACCTTATGTACTCTTTCTTAACATATATATTCCTTATTATTTAGAGCTTGTTTGGATAATTGGGCAGAAAAAATTATAGGTCTACATTCATAAATATGCAGGAATAGCTTTAGAGTAGGTCAGGCTAAATCTTATATAGATCAGGCTAAATCTTAGAGTAGGAAGAAAAAAGATCTCATCACGAATCTTACGGGAAGAAAAAAAAATATGTTTGTTGTACCGGCCCAATTCATATGTCCTATAAGATATATCTTTTTTTTTTTTTTTTTTCTATAAGATTTGAGCTAATCCACTATAAAGCTATTTTTGGGTATTTATAAATATAGTCTTAGCTCAGTCTGTAATTCTATGATCTTTTTGGTTAATCTATAAATCTTATAGAATTTTGAGCTCAATTATCTAAACAGACTCTTAATGAGATAAAAATCTATGCATTACTCAACAACAATCCACAAGAAAAAATATATTTTTTCAATAAAAAAAAGAAAAATGATGATAACTTGTACAAAATAAACGGACCAAGTGACCCTTAAATGTTGGCATCTTACCACCTTGTGAAAGCAGATATACTGGCTTGTAGAACACAAGCAATGCTTATTATTTGCTGCAGATGCCATACAATCCTCGTTGATGCGCATCATGCCATGAAATTTTGAAGTTTGTTAATCCTTAAATCCAACACATGTATATCTTAGGATGACAATTATGTGTTTGAGGCCATGTAATAAGTCAACCATCCCTTCCAATTAAATCAATTCTGGACTCTGGTCCCTTCCAAGATCATGAAGCTATATATACATATATAGTTCATTTATAGTGACCATTAAATTATCCAGCAGACCTATTAGGACATGTTTTGGTTGCCTAAAAATGGCAAAGATCAAAGTGGTCCAATTAAATCAATTCTGGACTCTGGTCCCTTCCAAGATCATGAAGCTGACAAATAATTATAGATTACTAAAGCTTTATTTCAGCCAAAATGCATTTTGGTGGTCACTGAAAACAATCAAACAATCCAAAATAAATTTTCAAGAATACTCTACTTCGAAACATCCATAAATAATAAACACCCAGACACTCTAAATCACTGTAACTATCCTAAGTTCTAAAATATACTAGTTATGCCCTTATTATTTATAGCGACCATTGGTTTTTTAGTGGACCACCTAAATCATCACGGGCCTAAATGTAGTTGACTAAGCCAAACATGCAAGGGAGATTTATAGGTAATGTATAGGTAAATCATCACGGGCCTATAGCTTATCACCTGGGACTGGGAATATGTATAGGTAATGTAGTGTACCAAGTCCGGCACATCATGCAACGAAGTGCCAAATCTGCGGACAGGCCCTCCCAAGGCATTTAGAACTAAACACCCCATCTTCTTAGCTACAGAACCCGAAATCTGAGAATGCCGCACCTGGTTGATCATCTGTATTTCCATGCTTTCAACATTTTGAGAATATGCGATGGATTTTTTTTTTTAGTACAAAGAGTACAAGATCGATTGAAGGTAAAGCCTCTGTCCTGATGGAACCATATGCATCATCTTTAATGCAGTTTCTGCCAATAGCACTCATGAAAATAAGACTTGATATAAATAGGCAAATTGAAGCAGTGAGACATAATGACAGCAAGAGCAGAGGTATCTCATAAGAATGTCGCAGGATCTACACACATCAAAGTAGACTTCAAGGTGCCACCCTCTCTTTTGGAACAGCCATCTCGGTACACCGTTTTCCTGCACAAGTCTCCCCTGCTTTTTGACAAAGAAACCAAAGCTATGCGAAGTCATGAGTACGTAGTTGTCAACTATAGAGCCTAAATTATGCGGTTCCTGTCATTACGAAGTATTGCACAAACATAAAGAAGTGTATATTTATGTAACCCAAGGGGAACTGCAAAATAACATTCGCCAATGGACTCAAATCCTGATAGAAATTCTTGGACCCATACCTGAAGCACCAGCCACAATGACATTGTTAAGTTGGAAATGATCATGAGAAAGGTTCCCAAGACCCAAATCCTAGATGAATGGGTGTGAGGATGATTGGTTTCTCTACCTCCGTGGCCAAGGAGGACATGATGATTCAAAGGTTTGATGTGAGGTCCTTTGTAGAAGGCCATCTCCAAAGTACCAGCCAGCAAAAGCAGCACTCCAGAAACTTTCATAACAAGCTAGAATATCTATACTGTATCTGAATGCAAGAATTTAGTTCTTTGCATATGCTAATTCTCCTTCATTTAGACCTTGCCATGCAAGGTACTTGACATAGTATTTTCCTCGTTTAATTTGTGCCTTGTTGGTGCAAAATGGAAGCAGGGTATCAGAACTGGCGAAGAAAGACCCGGTTGGATGGAGATTAGTGGAGAGTTTATATGATCCAATATGCCTCCATGTATTGCACCGTTCACTATGTGAAAACAAAGGATGAACATAACATACAGGGGGCATTGGATCATATACACAAAACACAATCCCCATACAACTGAGTGTTGGCCATCAGTAGGGACCATCTACGCCCTTTTGAGACTACAGAAACATGATACCTTGCAAACCGCAGCCAAGTGACTATATTAGTCTATAGAGGCAATTCTGAAAGTTTTGATGCCGGCCAAAGTCCAACCACAAACCAAAGGTCATGCTCATTAGAATCCAAGCTACAATCTTTCTCATTTAATGATCCTGAAAGGGAAGCAGAAAACAGTTGAAAACTTCAGGATCTATAAGCAAACCAATCAAATCATACCCAAATGTTACAGCCACAATAAAGGTTGCCACTGGAATGGCATTCGTCATTGCAGATGACAAGGTTGCCGAAGTGTAACCAAGAGCTACAGAATATAGGACCAAGGAGGGAGTGACCCTACAACAAAAAGGGCGAATAGTTAGACAAGTTCAAAATAACATTTGGAATACAATGCATCTATAGCTTACCTAATTAGCAGACTTATTATAAATTGGTGCAAAAGTATACACAAACTTTTGTGCGTGCGTATATGTGCGTGTTTCCCAAAAAGGCTGAATGCTGAACTAATTCTGCTAGGGAAAACTTTTGTTGTTTCATTTTTATGACTTGTGAAAAGGATATAAAGTAGATATAAGTCTAATTGGAAAATTTGCACTCAAATGATCCACTACAACAAAAAACAATAAACTTGATGAAAAAATCATCACCAAAAAAATTAATTTCGTCCTAAAAAATATAAGGTATCAAAAAGAATTATCATAATTCTCGCTAGGAAAAGTATATCCCTAAAGATATATGGTGACAATAAAAATATTACACCAATAAATATATATTAGTGATGACAAAAATATATTGGTCACCAAATGGTGAAGTATTTGATGATGATAGTTTTTATCAAAAAATTTGACAATTTCATCATGATATGATATATTTTTCATCATCAAAAATAAATCTATGATGACATAAACAAATTCATCATCAAAGAGATTAGATTTTTGTAATAATATTATTTGTCAAAAAAAATAAAAGAATTTCATCAATAATGGGAATTCTTCATCACTAAAGATTAATCTGTGGTGGTGTAAACAAACTCGTCATCAAAAAAATTATATTTTTGTGATTATATCATTCTCCACAAATAGTAAGAAAATTTGGTCACTAAAAGATTAGACAAATCTTAGAGTTCAAAATTAGTTGGATATTATCCGACCAAGTTGATTTCTATTTTTTATTCAAATTTGATTTGGATAGATATCTTAAATCAAACCCAAGACCTTTTAGATTGTTGCATGCAACTAATCCAATTAGGAAAAAGAAAAATTTACTTCAACCTACTCAACTTGAATCTCTCAAAAAAATTAGAAACAAAATGAAAGAATTACGAAAGTAGGGCTTAGGCCCTCTTTTCTTTCATTGATTAACTCTCCACCACTAAAAATTAAGATACATGGCCCTTATTTATGATAATCATGTCCCCTCTTGCACAATTTGAGTAGGATTTCTCTTTCTAGTTTCTAGATAAACTTTTTAGTTTCTAGAGAAACTTTTTAGTTTCTAGAAGGGTATTCACCTTGGAACAATTCAAGTCAAATTTCTCTTTCTAGTTCGAATGGAACTAAATCTCTACAAAAATATTAATATAAAAAATCATAAAGAAAAACTAAAAATTCTGCAAGAGGTAGATCTCAACTTTTATATTTATTTTATCCTCTATTACTCTATCTAATTCTTTACAGATTGAAAGATCACTTTCGATGAAAATCTTTTTTCAAAAAAAAGTTTCAGTTTGACCAGCTTGTTTGGAAGCCCAAAAGATGGAATTTTATTCTACTTTAGCCTCTTTAGGGGTAGTCTAAAGTTATAGACCTTGAAAAGATAGCTAATTTCAAAAATAAATCATCTTAATCAAGCATCGTATGATCAAGTTATGGCCTCCTAAAATTTGGTATGCCATCTTGCTTCCTGATATAACAAATCTTGCTTCTGAACCCTATCCTTAGTAGCCAAACTAATCCATATTGAATCCGAGGATCCTTCTGGATCAAGGTTCCCTTTGTTTAAAAAATTTAGCTCTTGCTAAATCAGAATTAAAGGTGAAAAAATACTTGCTTCCCCATCTCACAACTGAACCTCCTGGGTTTGTTCGAAGATGGTTTCTAATCTTGATTTTCTTTGCTCCCAAGTCTTAATAAACTACTTGATTTGCTTCATATTTGGACGACTACATGGTAGGGACACTTCTTATCATCTTTCCTCATTGACAATGACTATGGCAACTCCTCCTTGATTTAAATCTCAGTTGATCGATTGATTAAGTGAGAGCTTGGCCACTCATGAGTAGTATCAACTTCTTTCTCAAACTTGGTGCCGATATTAACAAGTCGTTTTATCTGGTCAGCATTCATAAGGTCTATAATTTTGTGTATTTTAAAGATGTTGATCATGAACTCCTTCTTATGCTTTATGAGATGATACTTTTTCTTCCATCTATAGAAAATGCACTTTGATCCCAAAGGTACAAGCTTTCAAGAATAATCTAGCAAATATTTAAAAAAACTACTTTATAAGTTACCTCATCAATATACTACTACAAGAATTTATAATATTAGCGATGGTATTAAAGATGAAAAATCAAGCCATCGCTAATAATAGTCTTTAACTATCAAAAAAATGATCTAAAAAATTAGCCGTCGCTAATACTATTAGCGACAGAATTCTGACTATTAGCGATGGCAAAAATCATCGCTAATAAATTTAAATTTTTTTTAAAAAATTTTGATTATAATTATAATTAATTAATTAATTATCAACTGCTATTAACGATAGAAAGATTTGCCGTCCCTAATAATTTTGAAAAAAAAATTACTTAAAATTTATGAAAAAAATATTTTTTTTCTAATAATAGTATTAGCGACGGCAATTAGTTTTTAGTGATGGAAGATTGCCATCGATAATACCAAAGGGCATTAGTGACGACCACGATTGCCGTCACTAATAGTCCGCCAAAAATAAATCTCCCCCAACCCATGGGAGAAAAAAAATTTTCACACCTCATCCCCTCTTTTCCCCGCTATTCCCCCCTTGGCGCCTCCTCCTTCCCGACTCCCCCCCTCATCGGTGCCTCCTTCCCAGTGGTTCTCCCCTCCCCAGTGCCTCATTTTCGATGGTTCCCCCCTCCCTATGCTCCGGCATCCCGCAGCCCCGAGCCCGCACGGCTTTTTCCCCCTCGTCGGTGCCTCCTTCCCAGTAGTTCCTCCCTTCTCCAGTGCCTCCTTCCCAATGGTTCCCCACTCTCTGCACTCTGACATCCTGCAACCCCAAGCCCACGCTTCGGCCATGCCCGCGACTGCCCCGACCCCGTCGACCCTGACCACATCACCCTGGCCCCATCGGCTATCACTAAAAGTTAATTTTTTTATTTAAATTATATTAATTAATTATAATTAGATATTAAAAACTAATTAATTAAATATTAAATTAATTAATTAGTTTGGTGTTTAATTAATTAACTAGAAGCACGGGACTTGGGTCTTGACATATGGAGTGCTCGGACCGAGGGAAGGTGTCAGGCAACATTGCAAGCATGAGACTAGGGCATGCCCTGCGCACTCGAGCCTCGATCCCAGCTGGCGTCCAAGATATCCAGCCCCCGCATGCCTTGTGCACTCAGACCGAGGGAATGTGCCGGTCAGCATTATAAATACAGAGTCGGGGCGTACCTTGTGCACTCAAGCCTCGGATCTCAGCTGGCATCCAGCCCTCACACGCACTGCGTACTCAGGCCGATGGAAGGTGTCGGGCAGCATTGTAAATATAAGGCTGAAGTGTGCCCTACGCACTCAGGCCGCAGATCTCAGTCGGTGTCCAAAGCAGCCAGTCCTCATGCAATGGCCAAGTGCATATTCTACGGCATCCCACAATTGGATGTTAATTTAAGTAATTAATTAGGTGTTAATTTTTTTAAAAAATTATATTGCATGGAACCATAGATCCATCTTTTGATTAATGTACATATTCTACTGTATCCGCATATTTATATATTTTTATATGAATGAAAGAATTATGTATATTGATCAATTGATTATCTAATATGGATAGTTTGAAAAGTACAAGTAATTCTATAGGTCATTACAGTAATCAAATAGAATACTGAGGGTTCGAAAAAAATTTTGGATAGCATTTTTCTTTAGTTCTCCCTATACATCTTCAACTGTATGGGGAGAACTAAGAAGAAATACTATCAAAATTTCTTTCGGCCCTTGTTATATATCGTTTGATTACTGTAATTGACCTATAGAATTAATGCATTTTCTGAATAAGATAGAATCTTTTATGACTATTAATTAAAATATAGGGTGTATTTACTATGTAAGCCAATTTGAATGATAAAATAATTAATTAGCAGTTGCCTTGTATTTATGTATATGTAAAATTCTTAGATAGTATGTCATGGACTATAGTTAGATGAACCGTCGAGCAGTCGATGGAGTGATTTCTACTGAATATAGAGAAGGTGTAGAATACTTCTGTAATTTTGCTTTTGGGAATGCAACACTCTTACATCAAGGCCGAGCTCATTGTCCTTATAACAGATATAGCAATAAAAAAATATTTGATAGGGATACAATTACTGTCCATTTATATAAGAGTAGATTTATGCCCAACCATAAGCATTGGTATCTATATGGAGAGATGTGGGAGAAAGTTATAAGGATTAAAAGTGAGTAGGACAGAGATACAGATAGAATGGTAGATATGGTTATGGATGCGACTGGTCCTGAATTTAACTGAAATGTGGAGGATGATCCAAAAGCTGACAGCAGTGCTTTCTATCATGTACTAAAAGATGCTGATGAACCACTATATCTGGGATGTGAAACACACACTGTATTATCAGTTGTGTCAGAGTTGTTGAACTTAAAGATCGAGTTTAATATCATGGTCAATTGTTATGATAGAATGGTAGCAATAATAAAGAAAATACTACTGAAGGATGAGAAGTTTGTTGGGAGCTTCTATACTTCGAAGAAAATGATGAAAAGATTGGGTATGGGATATGAGAAAATAGATGCATGCCGTAATGATTGCATGCTTTTCTATAAAGAGGATCAATTGAAGAGTTCATGTAACGTATGCGGTGAAAACTGATTTAAATCGAGGCAAGAGGGTAAGAATCAGAAGGACATGCCATATAAGATTTTTTGATATCTTTCCCTCATTCCTAGACTTCGGAGGCTCTACTTGTCCAAGAGTACTTCTGGACAGATGATATGGTACAAAGAAGAGACTCATAAGCACTCCGATATGATGAGTTATCCATCAGATAGCGAGGTATGAAAGTAATTTGATGCTTGCCACCCTTTATTTTGCTCAAGAATCATGCAATGTCCGACTGGATCTATCTACGGATGGCTTTACACCATTTAATCATGCAGCGGCCCCTTACTCATGTTGGTGAGTCTTTATTACTTCATACAATCTCTTATCTGGGATATGCATGAAAGAACATAATATCTTTCTTACATTAGTCATTCCTAGACCATGACATTCTGGTAGAAATATTAATGTATATCTAAGACCTCTTGTTGATGAGCTGAAATTCTTATGGTCCGATGGCATACGTACTTTTGATGCATCAAAGAATCAAAATTTTGTAATGAAAGCTATATTGATATGGACCATTAGCAATTTTTCTACTTATGGGATATTGTCAGGATAGAGCATTCATGGGAAGCTCACATATCCCTATTGCATTGAGAATATAAAATCATTTCAGCTTGAGCATGGTCGTAAGCCCTGCTAGTTCGATTATCATCGTCAATTCCTCCCCGAGTATCATCCTTTTCGAAAGCAATGGGATAGTTTCAGGAGAAATAAAATAGAGAAGAACCATGCACCCCCGTGCCTCAGTGCTATGGAAGTGTTTTAAAGGTGGTGTGTGTGAAGGACAGCTGGTGGAAAGGGGTAGAGAGTGACTACTATGAAATTCTTGAAGAAATAATCAAGATGACCTACATTGGAGGTAATAGCATCATTTTATTTAAGTGCCAATAGTTCAATAACAACAATGGTATAAAGGTTGATTCACGGCACAGGCTTATTGAAATCAAACATGGATTAAAAGTATATGTCAATGAGCTATTTGTTCTAGCTCAACAAGCTGCTCAAGTATATTATACTCCTTTTCCATCAAGGAAGAGAAGAAGAAAAGATTGGTCGGCTATATGCCGAGTTAAGTCTCGAGCTGTTCATTATGCGCTCGAAGAAAAAGAAGAGCTCCAGTTACCAAAATACTTTCAGGAGGATGAAAAATAGGGTTTCATCGATCTTCAAGAGATGTCGAGTTAGATGTTCTAAAAATTTTCGTACATGATGGCCAACATGAGGAGGTAGGCCCAACTGATTTTATTTTAAAGGACAATCTTATCCAAAAAGGAGAAGAAGAGGAAGAAGAAGAACTGGAAGAAGAGAAAGAGGTGGAAGAAGAGGAAGAAGTGGAAGGAGAGGAAGAATCAGCAGAAGAATTCAAAGGATACCAGACATTTGAAGAGGCTGATGAGTAGTGCTAAGTATATAATCCTTGAATCATTTTAATTATTTATCTTGAATCATTTTAAATCTTGCATTGCCATCCATAATTGTATAATTAATTTGGTGAATCTATTTATTTTTATTTTTAGAGATTATATATCATGTCTTTCAGAAGTCGGATCCATGCCAGCTGAGGATAGAGCTCCCAGGGAGAGAGCAATCATATGGCTAACTCACATGATTCTGCACCTCGTATACTAGACAGTGAACTCTAACACTTTAGATATTTTCATTTATGTTATTTTGTTCTTTACTAACTAATATAACTTCTTTATATTAGATGTTTTGCACTTTGGTTTGGACGATAGAGGGACACTAGTGACCCCATAGTCACACATAGTAGCGATCGGCTCCTAGACATAAAGCTATGATTGAGGATCCATCCGGCTTGTTGTACCTCTGACTCAATTGGAGGATAGAGAGCTCATCCACATTCAAAACCATTCGTAAGTACTACAACTTCAATTAATATATTTAGAATTTAGTCATTTTAGAGTTAATATTTATTTTTAAAATAAATTTTACAGCACATGTAGAGAGTCTGGAGTATCTCGTATGGTTACCGACATCATCCGATGCTTGATGCTGGGGTCGGTGAATGAGTTCTCCAGTTGACCATCTGGAGCTCGTGATGTAGCCTGGAGATATTTCTGATAAGTCAAAAGTATTTAATTTTTAAATTTTTTATAGGTTTATATTCTATTTATTAATACACGGTTGCTTCTATTTATAGAGGTACTATCAATTCGAGACTCCTCAGGATGAAGAGGTTGGCCATCAGATTTTCAAGCAGGTAGCCACACATGAAAAAAAATTTATGATAGTACAGTATATGCAATTAAAAATTTTATATAGTAAAAATAATAAATTATATAATTTAATCTTAATTATATATATAAGATCTAATCTTAAACTACTACATCAGGATCTTTGATATGAAAAATATATACTTTAGATCTAAAAATAAAAATCACATCGATCTCATCGATGCTGAAATTTTAGATCTAACTATTAGATCTACCATAGGAATCAAAATAAGTTAGAGATCATTATTAAACAAATCTTGATCTTGATCTTCTCTAATCTAATGGTTAGAGAGGGTGTTCCTCAAGCCGCTTGCAGCCACATGAAGTCGTCTGGCCTCTATACAAAAATCCACGTGAAGACTGGTGCAGATCAGGGGCTCAGAGATGCTAGTCTGCGAATAACTTCGATAGCTGACCTCTTCCTTCTTTTACAAGCATCTTGGACACTCCAAAGTGATAGGAGATCTGGAGAAGGAAGAGAGGAGGAGGGGAAGAGGCTCTGAAAATAAAAAATCTATAAGAGAATTGATCATGGGATGTCCAAGAGAGGGGTCTCCTTTTTATAGACTAGGAATTAGGACTTTTTAAGAAAAGATGCTATGAATCAATGCCAAACCTATTTTTGGCATCCCTAAAAATTCTAGAAAAATCATTAAGATGTGGAAAAAAAATCTAGAGTCTCACATACCAAAAAATTCCTTAGGAAAAATAAGAAAAAAGATAATATGGCTCCAATAATATACCATATACAAAAAATTTCTTTCTTAGTCTACATCTTATCTCTAATTCGGATTGCATTCGAATTAGGCAAGAGATAATATTATAACTCATCAGCTATAGCCAACCATCCTTATTGGATCCTCTCTCATAATGCCAAAAATCACAACCCAAATCCAATTAAGCGTGGAGAAATTGGCATAGATCCAAATATTGCGCAAAAGATAAGGATAGAGTCCTAGTCTGACTTGGACTCTTCATTTCTAATTCAATTCTAATCCAAATCAAATTTGGATTGAAACCACTGATAGAAATAAACCTAATATAATTAGAAATCTAAATATCTCATCAAATTCTTAACCCAATTAAAAATTAGTTGAGTCCAAATCCTGATCAAATTATGATCAAATTTATCTTGTAATCAGATTTGATCATATCAATCCTAATCTGAGTCGAACTGAATCTAATTCAATTAGACTTATTCCAAAGCTCTTTACTCAATCAAATTGAGTCAATTAGTAATCTAATTACTAATTAATTTTTTATAAATGGTAGAGTCCCAGTCTCAGTGGGACTCTCCCACAGAGTTCTAGTTCCAGTAAGACTCTTCACGAGAGTCACAATCCAATTGGACTCTTCAGCCATCAGATCTGATCTAATCTTCTAATGCAGGTGACCCCATAGATTCGAACCTAAGTCGGTAGTATAGAAATAACTTTCTATACCAATCGATATAACTATCTAGCAATGATGACCCGACGATCGGATGGGTCGAAATATTGCCAAGCAACATTCTAGAACCTACTGGCGTTTGGTTACCGTATAATTCATCCCTTTGATCTAAATGCCCAAGATGACTTAGGGTTTAACTGTCAACCCTAATTAAGTCGACTACATTATATTTCAACCTTTCAAATCCATCTCATGGATTATTCTGGCCAAGATTTTGCTAAATTGAAATACACTAATGCATATCTCCTACCAATTCAGAGGGGTCAATTTCATTTTGACTCACACACCAACTTGATAAGTACTTGACTGCATCTGGTATCCTTCCGTCACTAAGTTAGAAACTCAGATAGTCTGATACTAAAGTATAGTAAGTTGCTTATAAGTCATCGTGGTGGTCTCAAGTCGGAGAGACACTTATACTCATACCCTTTACAAGCTACCTTGACAACAGAGTGCTTGGCACATGATCACGTTCGATGTGAATGTACTCCTACATTTCATCTGTATGCCATAACAGTATCTCCACACTCTTTGGTTAAGAGAACAACTAACTCATATGGCACACAACGACCTACACTCGATATCGCTATCATCCTAGTAATAACGTATCATTTGGTCTCGAACAATTTTAAGGAGTTAACGATAAATCCTCCTTTGTCAATTAAAATATATAGTCCTAAAGACTTCATTACAACACAAGAGTTCAAAGATGGTCAATTTGTAATGAAAATACCCAATAATTTTTATTAATAAAAATTCATATATAGTTTACAAAATGAGCACAATCGTCTAACGATTGGCTTTGGAATATATTTTTCAACAACTCCCACTTGAACTAAAGCCAATTAGTATAGTATCGTATATCCATCTTCGATTTGTAGTTATTAAACTCCTTGATTCTGAGAGCTTTAGTAAATGGATCGGCCAGGTTCTTCCTTCCATTGAACTTTTGAAGATCGACATCACCTCGATCTACGATCTTTCGGATAAGGTGATAACGGTGTAGAATATGTTTGGTACGCTGATGAGATCTCAGCTCCATGGCTTGAGCAATGGCTCCAGTATTGTCGCAGTATAACAAGACAGGGCCATCAATGGAAGGTGCCACTCCGAGCTCGTCGATGAACTTCTGCAACCATACAACTTCCTTTGCAGCATTAGATGCCGCGATATCTCTGCTTCGCAAACAGAGTCTGCTACAATATTCTGTTTGAAACTTTTTCAATAGATTACTCCATCATTTAGGATAAAAATATAATCCGACATACTTTTACTATCGTCATGGTCTGACTGAAAGCTGAAGTCTATAAACCCCATAAGTTTCAAGTCAGTTTCACTATACACAAGCCACTGATCTTTAGTATTTCTTAAATACTTAAGAATAGTTTTTATGACCTTCTAGTAGTTTTCTTTTGGATCAGACTGGTATCTACTCATTACTCCTAATGAGTATGCCACGTCTAGTCTCGTATATATCATGGCATACATAATAGAACTCACTGTCGAAGCATATATAATTTTACTCATACGTTCTCTCTCTTGAGGAGTTGTCAGATAATTTTCTTTCGAAAGAAAAATTTTTTGGCCTATCAAAAAATAGCTTTTCTTGAAATTCTCTATGCTGAACTATTTTAGTATAGTATCTATGTACGTGGATTGGAAGAGTCTGAGTAGCCTCTTAGATCTATCCCTATAGATCTTTATCCCTAAGATGTAGGCTGCTTCTCCCAGATCCTTCATGAAGAATTATGACGACAGCCATACTTTTATTCCTTGAAATGTAGGGACATCGTTTTCGATTAAGAAAATATCATCCACATATAATATAATGAAATATAATTATCGAACCATTTACCCACTTATATATGTAAGGTTCCTCTCCGTTCCTAACAAAGCCATACATTCTGATCACCTTATCAAAATGTATGTTCCAACTTCGAGATGCTTGCTTCAATCTATAAATAGATCTCTTAAGCTTGCACACTTTGGACTCATCTGTAGATATGAACCTTTCAGATTGTATCATATACACCTCCTCATTCAGCTCTCCATTTAGAAAAGCTGTCTTCACATCCATTTGCCAGACTTCATAGTCCAGATATACTGCTATCGCAAGCATGATCCGAATAGATTTGAGTATTGTCACAGGAGAAAATATCTCATCATAGTCAATACCATAATGCTGATAATAATCTTTGACAATCAAATGGGCTTTATAGGTCTCCACCTTCCCATCTGCACCTCTCTTCCTCTTGAAGACCCACTTACATCCTATGGATTTTATCCCTTCAGGTCGGTCAACTAATATCCATACATTGTTGACTTCATGGACTTCATTTCAAATCTCATGGCTTCAAACCATTTATCAGAGTTTATCTCTGTATTGCATTTATGTAGGTGATTGGATTCTCATCGTTCTCATCGAGTTCGACAGGATCCCCATCTCGAATCAAGAAACCTAAGTATCTATCCGACTGATGCAGTACTCTATCGGATCGCCTTAAGGATGTTTGTTCATTGGGCTCCAGGTTTGATCTCATCAAATTTGGTTTAGATTCAATCATTGGTGTCGGTTCTTCTACCTGTCGAACTTCGTTAAGCTCGATTTTAGAGGCACTTATTCCTTCACTAAGAATTTTTTTTTTCAAAAAATATGCCTTACTGCTGACAAACACCTTTTATTCAGCAGGCAGGTAAAAATAATATCTCTTTATTTTTTTGAGGTATCCTACAAAATTACACTTATCAGACTTAGGACTGAGCTTGTTAGTTTGTAATCGTTTAACATAAGCTGGACATCTCCAGACCCTAAAGTAAGAGAGGTTCGGCCTATGTCCTGACCATATCTCATATGGTATCTTACTAACAGACTTGCTTGAAACATTATTGAGCATAAGACAGGCTGTTTCAAGTGCATATCCCCAAAAGAAGATCGACAGAGTTGCAAACCCCATCATGGACCGAACCATGTCCAACAAGATTCGATTTCTCCTTTCTGAAATGCCATTATGTTGTGGTGTCCCTAGAGGAATCCATTTGGAGAGAATTCTATTCTCTCTTAGATATGTCAGAAATTTATTGAAAAAGTATTCACCTTCTCGATCAGATCGAAGAATTTTAATATTTTTTTCAGTTTATTTTTCTACTTTATTACGGAATCATTTGAATATTTCAAATAATTCAGACTTGTATTTTATCAAGTAGATGTACCCATACCTAAATAGATCGTCTGTGAATGTGATGAAGTAGCTATACCGTCCTCTGGCATATGTGCTCATAGGTCCACATACATCAGTATGTATCAGACCCAGCATATCACTAGCTCGTTCATCTTTTTCAGTAAAAAGTGATTTGATCATCTTTCAAAGCAAATAAGACTCACAGGTAGGTAACGATTCATAATCGTGTTTATTAAGAATTTCTTCTTGAGCCAATTTGTTCATCCTGTTCTTGTTGATATGACCTAGCCTATAATGCCAAAAGTAGACATTTGTGACATCATCTATTCTAGGATGTTTATTTGAAATGTACATTACATTAGACCAAGATATAATATAGATACCATTGTTCAATTGTCCACGTTAAATTGTAACACCATTCAAAATGATATCACAAAAATTTTTCTTTATTGATATTTCATAATTTGAATTGACCAAAAAATCTACAGAAATAACATTTAAAAGAAAACTAGGACAGTAATGACACTCATTAAGAACAATATACTGAGACTCAAATACAAGCTTGATGATTCCTAAAGCTAGAACTGGAACTGATCTTTCATCTCCAACATTCAAGAATCTCTTGCCTTCTCCAAATCTCCTAGTGACCTGAAGACCCTGCAACGAATTGCAAATATGAATAGAGCTTCTAGTATCCAATACCCAGGTCATTGTATCTATAAGAGAGAAGTTACAAGGTGTTATCACATAAATACATTGTCCAGCAACTTATTGCTTCTTCTTCTTTGGCCTGTTCGGATCAAGAAAAGCGATATACTGAGGATAATTTCTCTTCCAGTGACCCAGCTTCTTGCAAAAGAAGCACTCTGCTTGACTTTGATCAGCCTTGAACTTGAATTTTTGGGACTGACTCTCAGCACCAGGTACCTTCTTATTCTTCTTCCTTTTTTCTTTCTTAAAGGGACGATGACTACCTGAAGAAGATCCTCCTACTAGATTCACTGTCTCCTTATAGAGCTGATGATCTTTCTCAAAAGTCTGTAGCAATCCCAACAGATCATGATAGTTGACTACAAGCTTCGTCATTCTAAAATGACTGAGAAATGACAGGTAGAACTTGAGAAGAGAGTTCAGAATCGCATCTTCCCCCAGCTGTTCATACAAAGAGAAGTCGAGTTTGCTCAATTTTTTAATCTGCTCGATCATGTACAATACATGATCGATAACAGATGCACCCTCCTTCATTCAGACATTGAAAATGATGCAACTAGTCTTGTACCGCTCAACATCATCAAGAGTACCAAAGGAATCCCTCAACACTTGAAGCATTTTCTTCGGCTTAGCTTCTTCAAACTTTCGGCTGAACTCATCATTCATGGAGGCCCGCATGATGCAACGAACTGTGGTGCGGTCATTGAACCACTTCAAATAAGTATCTCGATCGCTTCTCAGGTGTTAGGAATAGGCTCCTTAGGTGTCGGATCTGTTATCACATAAAGGATCCGCTCGTACTCCAGGATAATTTTTAATTTTCGATACCAATTATCGAAATTTGATCCGATAAGCTTCTCACTGTCTAACAGTGATCGAAGTGACAAGTTTGAGGCCATATCTGCACACACAAAGAAAGAACAAAGCCTAATTAGTATATGAATTTATTAATCCTAAAGACTTAAACTTTAGTTTAAAGGTTCTCCCACTATTTTATACGAATTGGTAGCCTCTACCTCCAATTCGAAGAATTACCTTAATTTCTTAGCAGGTACTAGAATCCACACAGACTACATATAGGCCTGAAGATGGCTCGGTTAACCCATATGAACCTATGGGTAGGTTCTTAACTAATTATTTTTTTAAATAACTTCTAGTATTTAATTTAGCCTTAGATTTTATTTCAGTAGGTGATGGGCCTCCACTAAAAATTTTGGTTAAGTCAAACCATTAACATGAACCTACTTAATGATTCTACTTAATGAGTGATCAGGCCTGAGGATGGCTCGATCAACCCAACCATCATCAGATAGTTCATCAGAGTCATCATATGATGAATGATAATTCCATCATTCAGAGAGAACATCAGATGGATGGTGCCTGCAATATCAATCAAAAATAATGGATCCATTATCACTCACCTTAATAAGAGACTATAATCTAATTATCTCCATAACCAACTCATTTTAAGCACCTAATAATTTAGAAGATTTAATTGATTTAGAGAAGAAAGAAAAGAAGAAAAGATCAATCAGTAGACCATAATCTTCCCACTGACTTCACCAAGTCACTGAATCAGATTAGATCATGCTGATTGAACTGGCACCTAGATCAGTCATACCGATCAACCTTAATGGCATGGGGTAACTCGAATCACTTAGCGATCTAATCAAAATCCAGTTTACCAAATTGGCTAGGTAAGTGAGATCGGTGGGAGGGTCTACTAAGCTTGCTTTAGATACCATCGAAATGGCCAGGTAAGTCACTCTCAATTAAAAATCACCGATCGAAATGCCAAACTTATCTTAGACACCAATTGGTTAACTAGTTTCAATTTGATCAATCTAATGGGTCAGGTTCAACCATTGAGCCACAATCAAGGTTCATTTGGTTTAATCAAAGACATGGACTTGACCATCTACAACTATTGTACTAAAAAAATCTTGATTAATCTAATTCAATATTTGGTTAGACTTAATCAATTTCTCTACATGGTCAATCAATTCTTTGATTCTAACCTTAGGTCTAATCCAATGAAAGAGAAGGACCTGATTTGAGCTAACCCATGCCCCATGTTTTATGCAATGTCATTAGATCTAAATCATAATTCTAGATCCAATCAGCTTGATACTTAATTCTCAGTTAAGTTTTGCATCAACATGATTAAGGTTTCAAAAATAATTTTTCATGTAAATTTTTTACATTAAGTCATAAAATATTTTAGATCAAATCTAAATTTTTTATGATTTTAGATCAAAATAATTTTGATTAAACAAGATTAGATATAACTAACTATCTTCACAACTTGTATCACATACAACAACACCTAAGGTTTCAAGATCTAAGATTTTGCAAGAAAGTAAGTTTGCTCTTTTCACTTTCTTCTTCATGGGATCCCACAGTGGTACTCCTACACATCATGAAGAGTACCCTATTGAATGGGAGGAGAGGGTCATGAAATCCTACTTGCTCCTATGATCGAACGGCCTGGTGATTACCCAATCTGAGTATTTTGTTACTCATAATATTTAATCTAAATAAATAATAACCAGATCTAAAAATAAACTAATTTAAATCTAATCTAAATCATAAATAATCAGATCTAATAATAAAAAATTAGATCTAAAGTTATATTAATTCATATCAAAACAACCTGGCTCTGATACCAGTTGAAAGAAAATTTACAGTAGTGCAGTACATATAATTAAAAATTTTATATAGTAAAAATAATAGATTAAATAATTTAATTCTAATCACATGTATAAGATCTAATCTTAAACTACTATATCTGAATCTTTGATATAAAAAATATATACTTTAGATCTGAAAATAAAAATCATATCGATCTCATCGATGCTGAAATTCTAAATCTAACTATTAGATCTACCATAGGAATCAAAATAAGTTAGAGATCATTACCAAACAAATTTTGATCTTGATCTCCTCTGATCCAATGGTTGGAGAGGGTGTTCCTCAGGTTGCTCACAGCCACACGAAGTCGTCTGGCCTCTATAAAAAAATTTATGTGAAGACTGACGCAGATCAGGGGCTCGAAGATGCTAGTTTGCGAACAACTTCGACAGTTGACCTCTTTCTTCTTCTACAAGCACCTTGGACACTCCAAAGTGATAGAAGATCTGAAGGAAAAAGAGAGGAGGAGGATAAGAGGCTCTAAAAATAAAAAATCTATAAGAGAATTGATGATGGGACGTCCAAGAGGAGGGGTCCCCTTTTTATAGACTAGAAATTAGGACTTTTCAAAAAAGAATACCATGAATTAACACCAAAACCCCTTTTTGGCATCCCAAAAATTCCAAAAAAATTATTAAACATAGAGAAAAAATTTGGAGTCTTACACACTAAAGAATTTCTTAAGAAAAATAAGAAAAAAAATAATATGGCTCCAATAGTATACCATATATGAAAAATCTCTTTCCTAGTCTGTATCTTATCTCTAATTCAGATCGCATTCAAATTAGGCAAGAGATAATATTATGACTCATCAGCTATAGCCAACCATCGTTATTGGATCCTCTCTTATGATGCTAAAAATCATAACTCAAATCTAATTAGGCATGGAGAAATTGGCATGGATCTAGATGTGGTGCAAAAGATAAGGATAGAGTCTTAGTCTGAATTGGACTCTTCATTTCTAATTTAATTCTACTCCAAATCAAATTTAGATTGAAACCATTGATAGAAATAAATTTAATCTAATTAGAAATTTAAATATCTCATCAAATTTCTAACCCAATTAAAAATTAGACGAGTCCAAATCCTGATCGAATCAGGATCAAATTTCTCTTGTAATCGGGCTTGATCATATCAATCTCAATCTGAGTCGAACTGAATCTAATTCAATTAGACTTATTCCAAAACTCTTTACTCAATCAAATCAAGTCAATTAATAATTTAATTACTAATTAATTCTCCATAAATGATAGTCTCAGTCCCAGTAGGACTTTCCCACAAAATTCTAGTCCAAGTAGGACTCTTCACCAGGTCACAATCTAATTGGACTCTTCAGCCATTAGATTTGACCAAATCTTCTAATGCATGTGACTCCATAGTTTTGAATCTAAGCTGGTAGTATAGAAATAACTTTCTGTATCAATCGATGTAACCATCTAGCAATGATGACCTGATGATCGGATGGGTCGAAGTGTTGCAAAGCAACCTTCTAGAACCTACTGGCGTATGGTTACCATATAATTTATCCCTTTAATCCAAATACTAAAAGTAACTTAGAATTTAACTGTCAACCCTAATTAAGTCGATCATATTATATTTCAACCTTTCAAATCCATCTCATGGATTATCCTGACCAAGATTTTGCTAAATTAAAATACACTAATGCATATCTCCTACCAATTCAGAGGGATCAATTCTATCTTGACTCACACACAGATTTGATAAGTACTTGACTGCACCTAGTATCCTTCCGTCACTAAGTTAGAAACTCAGATAGTCCAATACTAAAGTACAGTGAGTTACTTACAAGTCACCGTGGTGGTCTCAGGTCGGAGGGACACTTATACCCATACCCTTCACAAGCTACTCTTGACAGAGTGCTTGGCATATGGTCACATTCGATGTGAATGTACTCTTATATTTTATCTACATATCATAACAGTATCTCCACACTCTTTGGTTAAGAGGACAACCAACTCATATGCCACACAACGACCTACACTTGATATCGTTATCGTCTTAGTAATAACGTATCATTTGATCACAAATAATTTTAAGGACTTAATGATAAATTCTTCTTTGTCGATTAATATATATAGTCCTAAGAACTACATTACAACACAGGAGTTCAAAGATGGTTAATTTGTAATAAAAATATCAAATAATTTTTATTAATAAAAATTCATATACGGTTTACAAGATGAGCACAATCGTCTAACGATTGGCTTTGAAACATATTTTCCAACAATATGAGTTTTGAGATGGGCTACATAGCCTTAGGTAGTCCATCATCAAGTATTCTATTTTTCAGTCACCATCGGATTGGAGGTCCTACAGGGATCACTGGATGCGGATGGACGTATGGAAGATCCTCTACAATCAATGGAGCAGCGAAGAGTACTCCAGTAGACAATAGAGGATCTGACAGAATCGAGCCATTCAGCAGGATTCGATCAGGCACACGGATGGCTCCATCGACACACATATTGTAGCCGACAGACTGATAAAAAATCTATACCAAAACTCTTCATTAAAATTGTAAAAAATTTTATATATATACTTTAATTAATTTAATTTTATTATTTATTTATTGTAGCACGGCAGCTAGATTATCCATCAAGTCAGCTGCAGTTGTGGGAGGCCACACATCAGTCTAAGAGGACTGGTGATTACTTAGATTCTAGATCGCGACAGATCATGGTAACAATTTCAAACTATATTTATGAAGTTGTTACAGAATCTGATATGTATATTAGAACTACTGTATTTCTGAACTGTGTAGGAGGATTATACGGAGTATATCGTTGCGCAGCACGATGATGACCCATCCACTTAGCCCCTTCTTGACTTTGAGGGATGGCTCAAGATCACTAGTGGGGTGAATAGGAGCCGGATCACAGGATTCGACCACAGCTTTGATCCTCCAGCAGCTCGATACTCTTCAACATCTTCACAGGCCTCGACGTCTCAAACTTTGAGTGATGCACACGTGGAAGAGGTTGTACAAAGGCTTTTGAGCCAACAATCTCAGAGTTTTCAGGATATCATCTGCGATATGATCGTGGAGATTCTTTGGGATCTACAACTACGCGACCAACTGAGCTCGTTATCCCAGTCATCACATCAAGTAATTCTATTAGTAAACTCTTTTACTTGTTTTAAGTATTCATATTTAGAAGCTTCGCATGTTTAGGCTTGAATCAAGAAAGAGGATATAGGGGCTAAAAATTTAATCTAACCATCTAATTGATTGGTCGAAGATGTCTATAGCTTCGTACCATCGAATGAAATGTATGAAAATAATCTATTTGAAAATCGGAGGAGTGTATCAAAAGATACACCTCCGTATCGAAAGATATGCCTCCGTATCAAAATTTATTAAAAATATTTTATTTTTTTTCTTTTCAAGATATTGGGACATTCGACTCTCATCCATCAGCTGTTGGAGAGGAGCAGAAGGATGAGAAGGAGGATGACGAGGAGGATATGACCTACTTGTAAAATTATATAATTTATATTTTTAATATAATATAATTAGTTTTTTATTTGTGATTATCATATTATTTTTGAATTTTAATTATAACATGTGTTAGAAATCATAATTGAT